>NW_028270171.1:35024598-35100275 GCF_037043375.1 Chiloscyllium plagiosum
GATTGAGTTTTAAAGCTGTGAGGTTATGCTGCAGCTGTACAGAGCCCTGGTTAGACCCCACTTGGAATATTGTGTTCAGTTCTGGTCCCTTCATTACAGGAAGGACGTGGAAGCTTTAGAGAGGGTAAGGAGGAGATTTACCAGGATGCTGCCTGTACTGGAGAGCATGTCTTATGAAGAAAGGTTGAGAGAGCTTTTCTCAGTTGAGTGATGTAGGGTGAGGGGTGACTTGGCAGAAGTGAACAAGGTGACGAAAGTCATAGAGTGAAAAGAGAGAGATTTTCTACCCTGACATAAATAGCTATTACATGGGGGTATAAATTTCTGGTGATTAGCGGATGGTTAAGGGGAGACTTCAGAGGTAGGTTTGTTACATACAGAGTGGTGGCTGAGTGGAATGCACTGCCAGCGGTGGCAGTAAAATTAGATGCATTAGGGACATTTAATATACTTCTGGATAGGCACATGGATGATAATAAAATGAAGGGTATGGAAGTTAGAGTCATAGAGGTGTACAGCATGGAAACAGACCCTTCGGTCAAACCCGTCCATGCTGACCCGATATCCCAACTCAATCTAGTCTCACCTGCCAGCACCCATCCATATCCCTCCAAACCCTTCCTATTCATATACACAACCAATTGCCTCTTAAATATTGTAATTGTACTAGCCTCCAACACTTCCTCTGGCAGCTCATTCCATACACGTACCACCCTCTGTGTGAAAAAGCTGCCCCTTAGGTCTCTTTTATATCTTCCCCTCTCATCCTAAACCTATGCCCTCTAGTTCTGGACTCCCCAACCCCAGGGAAAATACTTTGTCTATTTACCCTATCCATGCCCCTCATAATTTTGTAAACCTCTAATAGGTCACCCCTCAGCCTCCGACGCTGCAAGGAAAACAGCCCCAGCCTGTTCAGCCTGTGCCTAGAGCTCAAATTCTCCAATCCTGGCAACATCGTTGTAAATCTTTTCTGAACCCTTTCAGGTTTCCCAACATCTTTCCGATAGGAAGGAGACCAAAATTGCACGCAGTATTCCAACCATGGCCTAACCAATGTGCTGTACAGTCGCAACTCCATCTGCTGTACAGTCCCAACTCCTGTACTCAATACTCTGACTAATAAAGGAAAGCATACCAAACGCCTTCTTCACTGTCCTATCTATCTGCGACTCCACTTTCAAGGAGCTATAAACCTGCACTCCAAGGTCTCTTTGTTCAGCAACACTCCCTAGGACCTTACCATTAAATGTATAAGTCCTGCTAAGATTTGCTTTCCCAAAATGCAGCACCTCGCATTTATCTGAATTAACTCTACCTGGCACTTTTTTTTTGATCTTACAGTCGGATAAAAGATTGGCAGATCATCACGGCCGAAGGGTCTTGTTCTGTACTGTTCTGTGTTCTACATGTCGTATGGTAAACTGGGTAATAAGCTCAGATCAGTGTAAAAGGATATAGTATTCAGGAGGAGCTAGTCAACTGGACAGAAAATTGGGCTTGATGGTCGGAGACAGAGGGTGATGGGGGACATGCTGTTTTTCTGACTGGAGGCATGTGACCAGCGGTGGAGTGGGTCCCCTGTTGTTTGATATTTGGATAAATGGTTTAGATGGGAATATTGGTTTCCTGGTAAGTAAGTTTTTTGGGTGACACTGAAATTGGTGGTAAACTGGACAGTGATGAAGGTTATCTGTGATACAACAGGATGAACAGTCCTGCTGGGATAGTGGGCTGAAGAATAGCAGATGGAGTTTAATTAGATAAATGTGAGGTGTTCCATTTTGGCGAAACAAACCAGGGCGGGACTTGTACAGTTAATGTTCCGGCCCTGGGTCGTGTTGTCAGTCAGTGACCCAGGGATGTAGGTACACAGCTCTTTGAAAGTGGTGTCACAGGCTGGTGAAGCAGATGTTTGGGATGGTTACCTTCATTGGTTTGAGCATTAAGAGTAGGAGTTGGGATGTCACATTGGTCAGGCCATCATAAAAACATTGTTGATCAGTGGGAAGAACACATCTGGTTCACTGACCTCCTTTTGTGTAGAACATCTGATGTTCTAACCTGGTCTGGCTAACATGTGACTCCAGACCCACTGCAGTATAGCTGACTCTGAGCTGTCCTCTGAGTAGTTAGCAAGACACCCACATCCCATGAATGAATAAATAAAAATACATATGTCCCTCCCTACCTCTGCAAACACCTCCAGCTGCAGCAATCCGTACTGGCTTTGTAACACCGTTCAGGACCTGACCACTCTCTATAACACTCTTACCACCTCCAGCACCTTCACCTCTACATGTTCCTTTTGTGACATGAAACCCTGACAATGATTCCCCTTCCCACAGCCCTCCTTCTGCTTGCAGACGTTTTGCAATCCCTTTCAAACTTACTTCTAAAACACACTCTCACTTCAGGATTTTAAGTACTTTTTGGTAATCTTCTCAGCCTCATAATCTAATATGATACATTTTGTCCTGAGTGGGAATTTCTTGCTGAGGTTTTGTCTGTTTCAATGGAATGTCCTTTTGTTGAGTGTTTTACACTGTTCCTTCAAATGTTTTTCACTGTTCATTTACAGGCACATATTTCAGTCGATTTCACCTCTTTACCTTGGTCAGTTCTCATCTCAAATCATTTAATTGGCCGTTTATGTTTCTAGTTGTAGCTGCCCTTTCTGTGATTCACTTTAAAACTTTATATTTCTTTAAACTGCACTTTATCACAATTTCCCAGAGGATCTCTCCAGGTGACATTACTCATTTGCTTAGTTTCATCACACAACTCTGAGATAGTTACGTCCCTAGCCAGTTGCACAATTTGTTTTTCAAAGCAACACTGAAAAAAATTCTCTGAACTCCTCTTCCAATATCACTGTTGTCAGTGTGACTGTCCCAGATTATGTGAATATTGAAGTTTCCCAAAATTATCACAATGTGTTTGCTAAAAAATTCCAATGAGTTCCTGTTTAATGCAGTGATGAGCAATGGAATGCTTTTCGATGGCGAAAACTGTTCTGCTGCTTGTGTCCTTGGCAAAATGTAGCCAGAATTTACATTCAGACTGACTCTACTTCATGATCTGATGCCAAGTGCTTTCCATGTAATACCTTTGTTATCCATTATTGTTAGTGTTACCCATTTTGCCTGAGTTTCCGCAAGGTTGTGATCCATTGAATATTTATGTCCACCTTTTGTTCACTCTGTAACCACATCTCTCTGGTGTCTAAATCTTTTATCTCTGTGTCACAAATCAATCTAACTTATTGATGAGACATTACCCATTCCAAAAAAAAACATAATTTACTCTTTCCCACAATTTCCTGTCACAAACCGATTCCCTGATGCAGTTTTAGTTAAACTCTGTCCCATCCTGTTCCTTTCTGCTTGTCTAGAGTCACATTTCCATGCTGCTCCCATACTTTACCTTTCCTCTGTGGATTTGGAAAGCTCCTTTCACCTGAATCCTGTCACTGCATCCTCTCTGTCAGTTTGAAGCCGTGTCCATAAACCTACTGACATGACTTGTCAGGACACTGGTCACAATACAGTTCCAGTGGGACCATCCCAATGGATTATCTTTTTAAATCAGGTATGGGATGTGGGAGTCTCTGGCTGATCAGCCTTTCTTCCTCAGCCCTAGCTGCCCTTGAGCTGAGTAACGTGCTTGGCCATTTCAGAGGGTAATTGAGAGGCAAACACTTTGCTGTGGGGATGTTGTGCAGACCACGTGAGGATGGGCAGATGTTCTTCTTGAAAGGATAAGTGTTTGGGCTTTTTTTTGGGTACATCAGCAATGGTTTCATACGTATTTATTGACTGCTAATTACCTTTTCTTTTAGTTATTGATTTCAAATTTCTGCATTTCTGATGGTGGGATTGAAACCTGCCTCCAAAGGACATTCTCTGAGGTTTGGCATACGTGCTCTCGCAATAATACTACAAGGCCAGCAATTCACCTGCTCACCGGTTGCTCATCCCTGAGCACTGATACATCATGAAGTGCGTCATGAAGCTAAACCCGTTTTTCCTACATATTTGTTTGATCCTGAAATCATCCTGAACTCTGGTGATATCACTCATTATCTCTCTATGTGGTTTCCCTCACTGTGTGGGTCTGATTGCTGCCTCTCACTCACTCAGTGTCTCTCACTCTTGCAGCTACTCCCATCCTGAGCCAACAGAATTCTCCACTCCAGAGGGTCACAACATCACATGCCAAGGATGGAGACTGGTATTTTCCAGATCTCTGTGGGATACAGTATCACTGTATATGTCTAATTTCCCAATCCATCTATCTCTCAGTCTCCTGTAGGTACTCAGGAAGTTCCTGACTCAGTAGCCTTTCCAGCTGCTGGGTGTTTCATCCATCACCTCATTGTTTCTCTGGTTAACCAACCATTTTCAAAGTGCAGGGACATCTGGAGCCTTCAATAAATCCTGCAGTGAGGAAAGATCACTGACATGCACAGAGCAGAGAGCAATGAGAAGGCTCCAAACATTGGCTAAAAAGACATGACACAGATACAACGCTGGAGGGGGAGCACAGTACAGACACACTCCAGGCTCAATCACCGCCCCTAATCTAACTTACTTTGTACTGAGTCAGCATCGGGAGTGTCACAGTTATCGATCCAGGCCTGTGCTGTCTTAGTGAGCATCAGTATAACAAAGGGAAAAACAGGCTTCCCACGTGAGGGTAGGAATGCTGCCTGGGATCTTTTTGTTCTGCGTTCCCTCTCCAAAACTGTATCTATGTCATGTCTCCTTGACTAGTGTCTTCAAAAATGTGTAACTCCTACATCAGTTCCAGTCCCTGTAACCTCCTCCCTTCCATTTCGTCCCTCCACATATTTGAAACGTGCTGCATTTCAGTCGACCATCCCTGTCTCTGTAACCTGCTTCAGTGTCTACAACATGCCTTATCTCAGTAGTCTCCTCCTCCAATAACTGGAGACACAGTCATGCAACACGGAAACAGAAGCTTCAGTCTGACTAGTCCGTGCTGACCAGGTTTACCAAACTGAACGAATCGCTTCAGCCTGTGTTTGGCCCATATCCGTTCAAACGTTCTCCTGTCCATGTACCTGCCCAAATGTCTTTTCCATGTTGTAATTGTTCTTGTTTCTCCATGTGGCCCTGGCAGTCTGTTCTGTCTACGCACCATCCTCTGTGGATAATTTTGCCCCTCAGCTCCCTCTTTAAATCCTTGCTCTCTCACCTCCCGTTTATACCCTCTAGCTTTGGACTCATCTAACCTTGGCTATTCAACTTACTCAGGGCCCACAAGATTTTGTAAACCTTGATAAGTTCACCCCATAGCCTCCTCTGCCCAAGGGAAATATTTTGGACGATGTTACAATTATCTCCAACTCACATATCAAACTGCTGGCCAATGAAGGCAAGTCTACCAAATGCTGCTTTCCCCACACAGTCCACCTGTGATGCCATTTCCAAGGAACAATGTAACTGTAGCCCTTGGTCTCTCTCTGTTTGACAACACTGCCCAGGGTCCTGCCATTTACTATGTTAGTCATCCTTGGTTTGACTTAACAAAATCCAACATCTGAATTCAACTCCATCTTTCATTCCTTGGTTCACTGCCTCAGTTGGCCGAGGTCCCCTTTGATAACTGTATTCATTGCCCACTACACCATTAAATTGATCATCCATAAAATTACAAACAATGACTCCTATATTCTCAACCAAATCGTTTACGTAGATGATATACATCAGTGGACCCAGCCCCGAAAGTTATGCCACGCTGCTGGTCACAGGCCACCACTCTGAACAACGACCCTCTGTCTCCTACTGTCAAGCCAATTTTGTATCCAGTTGGTGAGTTCTCCCTGATCCCATGTGATCTAATCTTATGAAGCAGTATATCATGCTTAACCCTGTCAAAGGCCCTGCTTAGGTTGGTGTAGACCATGTATGGTCACAACTTCAATGAAAGCAATCAAGTTAGTGAGACCTGATTTTGTACGCACAAAGCCATGCTGACTATCTTGCATTAATCCTTGCCTTTCCAGATGCATGTAACTCCTATCTGGCAGAATCACTTCCACCACCGACATGTGGCTAATTGGTGTTTATTTCCATGGCTTTCCATCGCAGCCTTTCTTAAATAATGGAACAACACCATATTCTTGTCATTGTTGAACATCATGGAAACTGACCCTTCATGATTTCAAACAAATCTCATCCCAGCTGTCTGTTGAAGGACCATATCCCTCTAACCCTTCCCTATTCCCGTACTTAACCAAATGTCTTTTAAACATTGTAATTGTACCCACATCCACCCCTTCCTCAGGAAGTTCTTTCCACACTCAAACCAACCTCTGTGTAACAATTTGCCCCCATGTCTTTTTGTTTTGAACATATCCCTCCTCTCAACTTAAACATGCGGCCCCTCCACTTGCGACTCCCCATCCTGGGGAAAAGGCAACTGCCATTAACTCTATCTATACCTCTCATCTTTTTCATAAACTTCCATCAGGTCATCTATCACCCTCCAGGCTCCAGTGAAAAAAGACTCTGGCTGGATAGGCTTTTTTCCAGAACTCAAGCCTTCCATACCCAGCAACATCCTGGTAAAACTCTTCTGAAACCCCGGCAGCTTAATAATATCCTCTCTATAACTGGGCGACCAGAACTGGACAGAGTATTGCAGAAGAGGCCTCACCAATGTCTGTGCAATCTTAACCTGACGTTGCAAATCCTACACTCAATGGACTGAGCAATAGTCAAGCACACCAAGCACTGTCTCATCCATCCTGTGATGCAAACTTCAAGAATTATGTACCTGAACCTGGAGGTCCTTCTGCTCTACAAAACTAACCGAGGCCCGAACATTAATTGTATAAGCTCTACCCTTGTTTGTTTTACCAAATGCATTACCTCGCATTTATTGAGATTGAATTCCATCGACAGCTTTTCAGCTCATTCGCCCATATTATCAAGGTCCCTTTGTAATCGTAGCAAACCTCCTTCACTGTCCACGATTCCACAATCCAGTCTTCCAGCCATCACACATGGTTGTCAATTGTACAAATACCTTTGCTTGGGGCTCCACAATTTCTTGCCTAGCATCACAAAATGTCCTGTGATACACTTAATCAGGTCCTGGGGCTTTCCACACCTTTGTGTTTGAAAACCTCCAGCACCACCTCTTCTATAATATTCACTCTTTTCAAGTCATAGAGATGAACAGCATGGAAACAGAGCCTTCAGTCCAACTCATTCATACTGACCAGAAGATCTAAATGCATCCATCTGATTTACCAGCATTTGGCCCATGTACCTCAAAACCTTTATTATTCATATACTCATCCGGATACCTTTTAAATGTTGTAATTGTAACAGTTGTCTCTGTTACTTTCTCTCTCAGCTCATTCCATACACACGCATCACCCTTTTAAAACTTTCCCCTCAAAAGTTAAACCTATGCCCCCTCGTTTTGGACTCCCCAAACCCTGGGAAAAGACCTTGAATGTTTACCCAATCCATACACCTCATGTTTATATAAACCTCTGTCAGGTCACCCCTCAGTCTCTGATGCTCCAGGGAAAATAACCCCAGCTTATTCTGCAACAACCCTGGCAACATCTTGTCAATCTTTTCTGAGCACTTTTAAGTTTCACAGCATCATTCCTATAGCAAGGTGACTGGAATTGCAGAGAACTCCAATTGTGATCCAACGTAATTCCCTGAGTTCCCCAGTGTTTTGTCCACAGTAAGTTCTGACGTGAAAAATTTGTTTAGGATCTTAGTAAGTATCCTGCAGTTCACACATCAATGGCCTCATTGATCTTTAAGGGTGTATATTTTGTCCTGAGGTACTCGTTTATTTTAATATTTTTCCAATCACTTTTGAATTCTCCTTATCCTTCTCTGCCGACGCTATTTCATGTACCCTTTCTGAATTCCTGATTTCTACCCAAAGTATATTCCTACAGCCCCTGAGATCCTCAGGGATTCCCTTGATCCAGCTGGTTATACCTGACATGTGCCCCCCTTTTCCTTGACCAGACCTTCAATAGACAGCCAGTGTTTACAAATGCTGTCAGCATTGAGCTGCACACAAACAGGAACATGCTGGTGGTGATCGCTCAATTTATCTCACTTTTGAAATATTCTCACTTGCCAGACTTCCCTTTCCCTGTAAATAGACTCCACAATCACCTTTTGAAAGTTCCTGCCCAATACGATCAAGATTGGTCTGGCCCCATTTTATAACTTGAACTCGTGGTCCAGGCCTGTCCTTTTCCATAGCTGTTTTCAAACTAGTAGAACTGGTCACTTTAGCAAAATGCTTTCCCACTAACGCCTCAGTCCCTTTCCCTACCTTAATTCCCAAGGAGAGGTCAGGTTTTGCCATTTCTGTTTTCAGGCCATTTACACATTGATTGGGAGTTTTCTGGAACGCACTTACCAAATTCCTTCCTTGCAAATGCTGGGCACTGGCAGTTCCAGACTAGGTTTGGAAAGTTTAAAAACCCCTACCATAACAGCCCTATTAATTTTGATTAATATTTGAGACCTCCCGACATATTTGTTCTTCAGTCTGCCACTGACTATTTGGGGTCAAGAGGACAATCGTGTCAGAGTGATGACCAATTCTTATTTCTCAGTTCCACTAACGTAGCTTCACTGGATAATCCCACAGGTATATTCTCTGTAAGCACTGATGTGGTGACACATGAAATCAAAACCCACAACCACGCGTCCTCTCTTGCCTCCTTTTCGATGCTTCCTGCAGTCTCTCGAACTTGAAACAATGAGTTGCCAGTCCTGCCCCTCCCTCAGCTGTGTTTCTGTAATAACTATAAACTCCCAGTCCCATGTTCAAATCCATGTCCTGAGTTCATCTGTCAGGCCTCTTTCATTGAAATAAATGTAGTTTGATTATCAGTTTTTCCCCCATTCCCTGTTATGTTCTTGCCTGCCTTATCTGTTGAATTTGCTCTCTTTAACTTGTGCACCAGCCTCAATCTTCTTTCTGGCCTTACGACTGTTTAAGATCCAACACCCTCCAAGATTAGATTATATCCTGTCAAGCAGCTCTAACAATTCACCACATCAGGATATGGGTCCCCCCACCTCCTGCTCCCAGCTCAGGTACCTTTCCCACCTTGTCTCCCTGTGCTGACACCTACAGGGTCTCGGGACTTGTCCACTAAGTTCCCTGTGTTCCTCAGTACTCCACAAGGACCAACCATTCATTATGTCTTATCGCTTATCACAGGGTATGACCTCACATTGATCAGAACTAAACTCTGATCAGATTATCATCTGATCATCATCAGACTGTAGCTAGAGACCATCCTCTTCACTGTGGACAACACCCTCACCTTTCATGTCATCTGCAAACCTATTCATGATTCCTTCTGCTTGCACATCCAAGTTGTTATTCGACAATAACCAGCAATAGTTGCTGTACAGATCCCTATGGTACAGCCGCTGTTGAAAGGAAATCAAACACGAAGAGGTTTATCCACCAATTGTGTATCCAATTTACCAACTTGCCTTGAATCCCAGTGGCTCTTCCCTTTTGAACAAGCCTTCCATGTGGGACCTTGTCAAATACCTTAATGAACTCCATGTAACCCAGACCATTTGCACTGCCCTCATCAATATTTTCAGACCCATTTAAAAAAAATGCAACTGAATTCCTCAGACAGTATCTTCCTCTGCCAAATCCGTGATGATTCAGCCGAGTTGATTCCTGCCTTTTCAAGTGTTGATGCATCCTCAGAATGTTCCCAGAAATGTCCCTCCCTCTGCTGCCAGACCATCTGCTATGTAATTACCTGGCCTATCCCTGCTGCCCTTCTTGAACAAAGGAACCACAATAGCGGCCCACATGATTCACCCGGACCAGTCCGACACGGTCCCGGGCCGGAGGATACACAATAACGTCCACCTGGTCCGGGACCTGATCCATTTCTGTCGATGGGTTGGTCTGCCGAGCGCCTTCATATCTCTCGACCTGGAGAAGGCGTTCGACAGGGTCGATCACGAGTACCTGCTCGGGACTCTGCGGGCATTCGGGTTCGGGACGCAGGTCGTCGCCCGGATCCGACTTTTGTACGCCGCTGCAGAGTGTCTGGTTAAAGTTAACGGGTCCCTGACGGCGCCCCTTCGCTTCGGGAGAGGAGTGCGTCAAGGCTGCCCCTGGTCCGGCCAGCTGTATTCCCTGTGCGTGGAGCCTTTCCTGCGCCTCTTGCGGAGGAGGTTGTCGTGGCTGGTTCTGCGCGGCGCGGTCAGGGGGGTGGTCCTCTCGGCCTACGCCGACGCCGTGCTCCTCACTTTCACCGACTCGGCTGACCTGGGGAGGATGTGCGAGTGCCAGGCCGTGTACTCGGCGGCGTCTTCCGCCAGGATCAACTGGGCCAAATGTTCCGGACTACTGGTCGGCCCGTGGCGGGTGGACTCTCTGCCGGAGGAGTTACGGGGGTTCAGCTGGAGTACCACCCATCTCCTCTACCTGGGGGTCTACCTCAGCCCGGCTGAGGAATCCTGGCCGGCCAACTGGCAGGAGCTGGAGGCCAAAGTCTCGGCTCGCCTAGGCCGCTGGACAGGACTGCTCCGAGTGCTATCTTACAGGAGTCGAGTGCTGGTCATAAACCAGCTGGTGGCCGCCATGCTGTGGTACCGGCTGGTCACTTTGGTCCCTCCTCCTGGCTTTGTCGCTGACATCCAGAGAACGTTGGTCGATTTCTTCTGGGACAAAAAGATGCACTGGGTCGCCGCGCAGGTTCTGAGTCTCCCTATTGAGGAGGGCGGTCAGTCGCTGGTGTGCGTCCGCACCCAGGTCGCGACGTTCCGCCTTCAGACCTTGCAGCGATACCTTTACGTCGAGCCTCCTCCTAGGTGGTGCCCCCTGGCGACGTATTTTTTCCGCCAGGTGCGTAACCTCAACTACGACACGCAGCTCCTGTTCGTCGACCGTGATGGTTTGGAGGTCGCCCTCAAGACGCTGCCTGTCTTTTACCAGGACCTGATCACTGTCTGGAACATGGTCGAATCGCGTCGCGCCTACCCTCCGGCTGGAGTAGCGGCTGTCGTCAGGGAGCCGTTGCTCAGGAATCCACACCTCCGTACTCGCCGGTTCGAGTGGCTGTCGGAGGGGAGGGCCACGGCGGCGAGGGTGACCAGGGTCGGGGACGTGCTGGGTGCCGGGGGCCTGGGCTGGACGCTGCCGCAGGACATAGCCAGCAGGGCAGCGGTAGACATCCGGTACGTGGCCACCGCCATCCGACGCCTTAAAACGGCGGTGCTCGGACCCGACGTAATGCACCAGTTGGAGGACGCTCAGGTGTGCGGTGGGATCCCGTCCGCGCTCACCCCAGCCCGGACGGAATTTCACATTGGCCCCAAGGTCCCGTACTTCCCGCGGGAGCCTGTGCCCCACAACCTGAGCCGCCTCCGAAATTTTAACTTTGTTTTGTTTAGGGAAATAAAAAGAAGAGCCCTGTACAGACTGCTGCTGCACACCGTCCACCTCTTCTCCCTCATCCACCGTCCGGACACGCCTTGGCGTGCCCATTTGCCACCGGGCGGTGGGGATCCCCAGTGGAGGGCTCTCTACGCGGGAGTCCTCCCCCTTTCTCTCGGGGATCTGGGGTGGAGGGTGCCGCACGCAGCAGTCCCCTGCAACCGCAGATTGCAGTGGTTCATGGACTCCAAGCCCAACTGCTTGTTCTGTAGCGCTGTGGAGTCCGTGGACCATGTATATATTGGGTGTGGGCATTTGCACTCCCTTTTTGATTTCCTTAAAAACCTTCTCCTCTGTTTTTGGCTGCACTTCAGTCCCACGCTCCTGATCTTTGGGCACCCGGTACGGAGGAAGGAGGGCAGGTCTGAAGACCTCCTCGTGGGTCTGCTCCTGGGCCTGGCCAAACTGGCCATCAACAGGTCGAGGCAGCGGGCCGTGGAGGGGGTCGTTAGGGCCGACTGCCTGCACCTCTTCCGCGGTTACGTTAGAGCCCGGGTGTCCTTGGAGAAGGAGCACGCGGTGTCGACCAACACCCTGGAGTTGTTCAGGGAGAGGTGGGCGCCGCAGGGAGTGGAGTGCATCATTTCTCCCTCCAACTCTATTTTGATTTAGTCCCTACCCTCCCCTTCACTGTTTTGATCACACAGCACTGCCTTTTGATGTGAAGGGCAGTGTTTGTCACTGGCCACCCGGGTGT
This sequence comes from Chiloscyllium plagiosum, assembly GCF_037043375.1. Taxonomy (NCBI): domain Eukaryota; kingdom Metazoa; phylum Chordata; class Chondrichthyes; order Orectolobiformes; family Hemiscylliidae; genus Chiloscyllium; species Chiloscyllium plagiosum. The sequence continues at coordinate 35,036,795 of NW_028270171.1, forward strand.
TTTCCTATCTTCCTGGTGGTGGAAATTGAATAAAGATTAGTGCACTTTGTGTCTTTCACTGTGTCTCACACCTGCACACACACACCATGGGTGCTGGGGATAAAATAAGCACTACCGCACTTAGGTGGTAGTGTGGGGGTTAAATAAAAAAAAAAGGAACCACAATAGCGATCTTCCAGTCATTCGGCACTTCACCTGTGGCCAGCAAAGTTTTAAATATATCCACCAGGGCCCCAGCAATCTCCTCCCTTATCTCCCATAGCAGCCTGGGATATATTTCATTGGGTTCTGGGGATTTATCCACTTTTATGCCTGTGAAAACATTTAATACCTACTCCTTATTGATCTTTACATGTCCTAGAACCTCATCATTCCAACTGAAATCCCCGACCACAATGCCTTTCTCCTGTGTGGATACAGATGGGAAGTATTCATTGAAGACCTCACCTGCTTCCTCTGGCTCCATGCACAGATTGTCCCTTAGGTCTCTAACAGGCTGCACTCTTCAACTGGTAATCTTCTTCCTCTAACTGTACTGATAAAATACCTTGTGGCCTTTCCTTAACAATATCTGCCAAGGATATTTCATGCCCATTCTTTGACCCTCATTTTTAATGACCCCTTGCACTCTCTATACTATTGAAGGGCTTCGCCTGTTTTCAACGCACTGCACTTCCTTTATCCAGGTCATGATATCGCTTTAGCAGTATTCGCTGGAGTTACTGCCTTTGTCATTCACTCTTCAGGGAACACACTGGCTCTGAATTCTCCCTGTATCACTTTAATGTACTTCCTCTTTCCGAATATGAACTCAACTGCAAATAGTTCCTCCGTGTCTGTGTTTGCCAGAATCTGTCTCATGATTATGATAATGCCCAGTGACAGCAACATTATAATGATTAGGGGGCTTCCCCAAATTTGGACCTTCACTTCTGCACTGTCCTTATGTCTTTCCAAAATGTCTTTGAAACTTAGTGTTATGTCCACTATCCCCAAAACGCCACAAAAGTCCTTATGTTTGTCATCTTGTCCAGCACCTGCAGCCCACACTGTCTGTAACATCCAGCCCTTACTGACCTGCCCTCCAACCTCTCCGTCACGTGATATCACTATAACCGTCTGCAGACCCCACAGCACTCCTCCATCCTGTCCTACAGCCCCTCATTAACTCTAAGCATTCAGAAAGTACGGAGGCATGGGATACAGGGAAACCTATCTGTCTGGATACAGAATTCCTGGCCCATAGAAGACAGATGGTGATGATAGATGGAATGCATTCAGCATGGAGCTCGGTGACCAGTGGTTTTCTGGAGGGATCGGTTCCGGGATCCATGCTCATTGTGATTTTTATAAATGACTTGGATGTAGGAGTGGAAGAGTGGGTTAGTAAGTTTGCCAATGACACACAGGTTGGTGAAGTGGTGGCTAGTGTGGAGGTCTATTGCTGGTTGCAATGGGGCATTGACATGATGCGGAGCTGGGCTGAGAAGTGACAGATAGAGTTCAATCTGGAAAAGTGTGCAGTGATTCATTTTGGAAGGTCGAACTTGAATTCAGAATACACTGGGTTAAAAGTAGGATTCTTCGCAGTGTGGAGTAACAGTGGATGTTTGGCTCTGCGTCCATAGATCCCTCAAAGTTGCCACCCAAGTGGGTAGGGTTGTTAAGAAGTAATTTGTGTTGGCTTTCATTAGCTGAGGGATTAAGTTTCAGAGCCATGAGTCTATGCTGCAGCTCTATAGAGCTCTGCTTAGACCACAATTAGACATTACATTCAGTTCTGGTCCTCTCATTACAGGAAGAATGTGGAAGTTTAAAGAGAGGGTAAAAAGGAGATTTACCAGGATGCTGCCTGGACTGGAGGCCATTTCTTATGAAGAAAGGATGAGGGAGCTAAGGCTTTTCTCATTGGAGTGAAGAAGGATCAGGGGCGACTTGGTAGAGGTGAAAAAGATAATGAGAGGCACAGAGAGAGTGAACAATGAAAGAGTATTTTCCCCATGGCAGAAATGGCTATCACAAGGGAGTATAATATTAAGGTGATTGGAAGAAGCTTAAGGGGAGATTTCAGAGTTTGGTTCTCAGCACAGAGTGGTGGGTACGTCGAATTTACTGCAGTGGTGGTTGTAGAGTTAGACACATTAGGGACATTTAATAGACTCTTGGAAAGGCACATAGATGATAGTAAAATGAAATGTATGTAGGTTAGTTTGATCTTAGAGGAGGATAAAAGGTCGGCATAACATTGAGGACCGAAGGGCTGTACGGAATGTTCTATATTCTGTATGGTAAACTGGGGAATACGTTCCGATCAAGGTAAAAGGATACGGCATCCACGAGGAGCTAGTCAACTGGATATAGAATCTCCTTCATTGTAGAAGATAGAGGGTATTGGGAAACATTTTGTTTTTCTGACTGCAGATGTACTTAGTCCAGTGTTGTTTGTCATTTGGATAAATGATTTGGCTGAGAATATTAGTTTCCTGGTAAGTACGTTTGTGGGTGGCATTAGTGATATACTGTACAGAAAAGAAGGTTAACTATGACTAAACAGGATGAACATTACTGCTGGGATAGTGGGCTGAAGAATAGCAGATGGAGTTTAATTAGATAAATGTGACGTGTTCCATTTTAGTGAAACAAACCAGGGTGGGACTTGTACAGTTAATGTTCGGGCCCTGGGTAATGTTGTCAGTCAGTGACCCAGGGATGCAGGTACACAGTTCTTTGAAAGTGGTGTCACAGGTAGACAGACTGGTGAAGCAGGCATTTGGGATGGTTACTTTCATTGGTTTGAGCATTGAGAGTAGGAGTTGGGATGTCATGTTCTGGTGGGCATTGGTGAGGCCACTATAAAAAAACATTGTTGATCAGTAGGAAGAACTCATCTCGTTCACTTACATCCTCCAGAGAAGGACATCTGGCATTCTAACCTGGTGTGGCCTACACATCAATCCAGACCCACAGCAATATGGCTTACTTGGAGCTGCCCTCTGGGTAATTAGCATTGGGCAATATATGCTGGTCCAGGCAGTGTCACTCACATCCCATGAATGAATAAATAAAAATACATATGTCCCTCCCTACCTGTGCAAACCCCTCCAGCTGCAGCAATCCATACTGGTTTTGTAACACCGTTCAGGCCCTGACCACTCTCTGTAACACTCTCACCACCTCCAGCACCTTCACCTCTCCCTGTTCCTATCATGTCATTAAACCCTGACAATGTTTCCCCTTCCCACAGCCCTCCCCCCTGCTAGCAGACACTACGCAATCCCTCTAACACTTACTGCATCAACACTCTCTTGCTTTAGAATTGTTAGTACTTTTTGGTGATCTTCTTAGCCTGATAATCTGATATGGTGCATTTTGTCCTGAGTGAGGGACAGGTGGGAATTTCTTGCTGAGGTTTTGACTGTTTCAATGGAATGTCCTTTTGTTGAGTGTTTTACACTGTTCTTGAAGTGTTTTCAACTGTTCATTTACAGACACACATTTCAATTTGTTCATCCTGTTAACCCTTGGTCAGCTCTCCTCTCAAGCCCATGTAAATGGGCTATTTTTTTTCTAGTTGTATCTTGTTCGTTTTGTGATTCATGTTAAACCTTTATAATTAATTAAATTTCACTTTCTCCCAATTTCCCGGAGGATCTCTCTGTGTGACATTACTCATTCGCTCTGCTTCATCAGAAAACGGTCGCTCTGAGGTAGTTACATCCCTCGCCAGTTGCACAATGTGTTATTCAAAGAAATACTGAGAAAAAAAAGTTCTTCAAACTTCTCTTCGAATACCACTCTTGTCAGTGTGATTGTCCCAGATTATGCAAATATTGAAGTTTCCCAAAATTGTTACAATACCTTGGTTAAAAATTCCATTGAGTTCCTGTTTAATGCAGTGATGAGCAATGAAATGCTGTTCGGTGGCCTAAAATACCTGCAATAGTAGCCAGAATTTACATTCAGACTGACTCTACTTCATGATCTGAGGCCAAATGCTTTCTCTGTAATGCCTTTGTTACCCATTTCTGTCAGCGTTACCCAACCCTCCTTTCCCATTCTTAGACCCTGCAAGATTGTGAACCATTGAATATTTATTTCCCACCTTTTGTTCGTCCTGTAACCATGTCTCACTGGTGTCTAAGTCCCATTTATCTCTGTGTCACAAATCCATCTACCTTATTGAAGATACTTTGTCGATTCCAAAATAAAACATAAGTTACTCTTTCCTACAATCTCCTGTCACAAACCTATTCACTGATTTACAGTTTTAGTTAAACTCTCTCCCTTGCTGTTCCTTTCTGCTTATCTTCAGCCACATCCCCATGCTGTTCTGATGCTTCACCTTTTCTCTTTGGATTTGGAAAGCTCCTTTCACTTGAAGCCTGTCCCTGCATCCTCCATGTCAGCTCAAAGCTCTGTCCATAAATCTACCAACATGATTGGCCAGGACTCTGCTCCCATCATGGTTCCATTGAGGCCCAATGTATTGGGATTGTTTTCATTTACTCGTGGGATGTGGGTGTCTCTGGCTGACCAGCCTTTCTTGCCTAGCCCTAGCTGCCCTCAAGTTGAGTAACTTGGTCGACAATTTCAGAGGGTAATTGAGAGGCAATCACTTTGTTTCTGAAGGACAGTTGTCTTTTTGATGAACAAAGGTTATTTTGGACATCAGCAATGGATTCATATTTATTCATGGATTGTTAATTGCAATTTTAAAAAAAATTGATTTAAAATTCCCCCATTTCTGACAGTGAGATTCAAACCTGCCTCCACTGAACAGTAGCTGAGGTTTTGGGTACCTGCTCTAGCAATGCTCGGCCACCACTTCACCTGCTCACAGGTTGCTCGTTCCTGACCAGTTATACCAGTGCATGATGAAGCAAAACCCATTCTTCCGACACAATTGTTTGATACTGACATCTTCCAACACTCTGGTGATATCACTCAGTCTCTCTCCATGTGGTATCCCTCACTGTAAGGGTCTAATTGCTGCCTCTGTCAGCGTCTCTCGCTCTTGCAGTTACTCCAGATCCTGAGCCAACAGAATTCTCCACTCCAGAGAGACCCAGTAGCACATGCTAGGGATGGTGACTGGGATTTTCCAGAACTCTGTGGGACTTAGTGCCATTCTCCATGTGTAACTCTCACTATATCAGTATAAATTCCTATTCTGTCCATTTCTCTGTCTCCTAGTGGTACTCAGGAAGTTCCTGATTCAGTAGACTTCTCAACTGCTGGGGTGTCTCGTCCATCACCACATTGAAGATGTTTGGTCAGCCAGAAAGACAAAGGGCAGGGAGATCTGGAGCCTTCAATAAATCCTGCAGTGAGGTAAGACCACCCACAGTGCACAGAACAGAGAGCAATGAGAGGGCTCCAAACATCGGCTAACAAGACATGACATAGATACAATACTGGAGGGGGAGCACATTACGACACACCCTTGGCTCAATCGCCACCTCTACTGTAATTTCTGTTGTTCTAAGGCTCAGTACTCTGCAATACAGTATCTGTGGCATGTCTTGTGGACCAGTGTCTTCCAGATGGTAGTCTGGAATTGAGTACATTTCAAGTATGTGGAGGGACTATCGGGGAGGAAGGAGGTTACATGGACAAGGATTATTGTAGGAGTTACAGACTACCATCACTATCGCTGTAACTTGCTTCAGTGCCTACAACATGCTTCATCTCGGTCGTCTCCTCCTCCATTAATTAGAGACAGAGCCAAGCAGCACAGAAACTGTTCCTTTGATCCAACCAGCCGTTGCTGAGCAAGTTCCTGAAAGAATCGTGTTTGACCCATATCCCTTCAAACCTTCTCCTCTCCATGTACCTGCCCAAATGTCTTTTACATGTTGTTATTGTACTTTTCTCCCACACTTCCTCTGGAAGCTCATTCCACACCTGCACCATCCTCTGTGTGGAAAATGTTCTCTTCCAATCCCTTTTCAGTTTTTCCTCTTCCATCGGATACTTATGCCCTCGAGAACACAGAACATAACAGTACGGTACGGGCCCTTCGCCCCTCAATGTTGTGCCAACCTGTGGAAACAATCTGAAGCCCATCTAACCTTTCCTATTCCATTCTCATCCATATGCCTGTCCAATGACTGTTTAAATGCCCTTAAAATTGGCGAGTCTACCACTGATGCAGGCAATGCATTCCATGTCCCGACTATTCTGAGTAAAGAACCTACCTCTGGCATCTCTCCTATTTCTATTAATTAATAATAATATTAATATCTACCTCAATTTAATTCTATCTCCCCTCGTGCTAGGTATCGCCATCCGAGGGAAAAGACTCTCACTGTCCAACCCATCTAACCCTCTGATTATCTTATATGTCTCAATTAATTGACCTCAAATGTCTTCTCTCGAACAAAAACAGATTCAAGTCCCTCAGCCTTCCTCATAAGACCTTCCCTCCATACCAGGTCATATCCTAGTAAATTTCCTCGAAACCCTTACCAAACCTTTCACATCCATCCTCTAATGCGGGGATCTAAACCATAGGCAACACTCCAATTGTGGCCGCACCAGAGTTTTGTACAGCTGCAGCATTATCTCATGATTCCGAACTCAATCCCTGTACCAATAAAAGCTCACATGCTGAATGCCTTCTTAACAACCCTATCACCCTGGGTGGCAACTTTCAACCATCCATGTACATGGACACAGTGATCTGCACCATCAAGTTCTGCTTTACCCACATCCACCTGTTTGGTCACCTCCTCAAATAAGTCAATAAGGTTTGTGAGGCATGATCTACCCTTCACAAAACCATGCTGACTATCCCTCATCAACTTATTCATCTCCAGATATTTATAAATGATAGCTTTTACAAGCCTTTCCAACACTTTAACCAGAATCGAAGTAAGGCTCACAGCTCTATAATTACCAGGGCTGTCTCTATTCACCTTCTTGGTCAAGGGGACCACATTTGCTGTCCTCCAGCCTTCTGATACTATTCCTGTAAACAATGACGACATAAAGATCAAAGCCAAAGGCTCAGCAAATTCCTTTCTGGCTTACCAGAGAATACGAGGATAAACCCTATCCAGCCCAGGGGACTTACTTATTTTCACACTTTCCAGAATTGCGAACACCTTCTCCTTCTGCAGTTCAATCCCATCTAGTTATGGACCCCATTACCCTGGGCTAAATCACCTGACTTATACCCCTCATGGTTTTCTAAACCTTTATAAGGTCACCCCTCAGCCACCTACGCTCAATGGAAATCCAAAAGACAATGATATAAATATTTCTGCTCGTGTCCCTGCCATTAATTTGTCACAATGTTCTGGGATACACTTGTTTAGGACCAAGGGTTTTCTCTACCTTTGTGTTCTAAGACCTCCAGCACCACCTCTTCTGTAGTGGGGACTCTTGACAAGCCATCACTGTTTCTTTCCTTTGTTTCCTAGTCTTTGTCCAAAGTACGTTCTGACATGAAATGTTCATTTAGCGTCTCACCCATCTCCTGTGGTTCGACACTTGCATGGCCTCACTGATCCTTGTGGAGCCCTTGTGTCTCTCCAGTTGCATTTTTGTACGTGTGTGCTGTAGAAAATTCTTTGCATTCTCCTTAACCTTATCTGCCAAATCTATTTCATCTCCCCATGTTGCTTTCCAGCTTATCCAACCTCTCCGATTCTGTCACTCCCTCCAGTATCAGTAATATCTTCGTCAATCTTTTCCCCATTCACAGTTCCAGGAAATGCTTCCTCAATCAGGATGATCAGAATTCTACGCAGCGTTCCAAAGCTGTGCTGACAATCCCTAATCAATCCTTGCCTTTACAAATGCATGTAACTCCTGTCCCGCAGAATCACTTCCAACAACGTATGCATCGCTGACATCAAGCTAATTGGTGTTGATGTCCCTGGCTTTCCCTCGCAGCCTTTCCTAAACACTGGCACAACATTAGACACCCTCCAGACTTCCAGCTCATCACCCGTGTCTGTCAGTGATAGAAACATCTCTTTATGGGACCCCTCAATTTCTTCCCACAATATCCAGGGATATACTTGATTAGTTCCCAGGGATTTGTCTACCTTTTATGCATTTTAAAATCTCCAGTACCTCCTGTAATGTGGAATCTTTTGAAGACATCACTGTTTATTTCCCTGACTTTCCCAGTCTTTTTTCACAGTAAGTTGAAACGTGAAATTTTCGTTTAGGAATCAACCATCTCCTCTGGTTCCACACTTGGTTGGCCCCATTGATCATTAAGGAACCATATTCCGTCCTTATTCAATCTTCTGTTGTTAATATGCTTGTATTTTACTCAGTTTGATCTGCCAGAGCTTTCTGTGGTCCCCTTTGGGCCCTCCTGATTTCCCACTTTAGTGTATTCCTCCTTCCGCAATGTTCTTCAATGGATTCCCTTAATCCAGCTGGCTATATGTGACACGTGCTCCATTTCTCTTGATCAGAACCTCAGTATCTTCAGTAATCCAGTGTTTCTTACTTGCATCAGCATTATCCTTCACACTAACAGGAATATGCTGGCCCTGATCTCTCATTTTATCTCTCTTTTGAAAGCTTCCCATCTGCCTGACGTCCCTTTACCTGCAAATAGCCTCCACAAACAATTGTTAAATGCTTTTGACTCATACTTTCTGGATTCAGGCAGGGCCAGTTTTGATCATTAACTTGTGAACCAGTCATGTTCTTTTCCATCGCTATTTTCAAACTAATACGATTGTTGTGACTTTGCCAAAGTGCTGCCCCACGAACACCTCAGTCCCTTTCCCTCCCTTGTTCCCCAAGGGGAGGTCAGGTTTACTCCTTCCTGCACTCCGACCATTGACATTCTGACTGGGACAGTTTTGTTGAGCATGCCTAACAAATCCCTCCCATCCAAGCTCTGAACACTCTGGCAATCCCAGTCTAAGTTTGGAAAGTTAAAATCCCCGACCATAACAATCCTATCCTTCTTACAGATATCTGCGATCTCCGATATACTTGCTGCTCAATTTCCCACTGACTATTGACGACCTGTAGTACAGTCGTATCAAAGTGATGACCAATTCTCATTTCTCATTTCCACCATTACAGCATCACTGGGCTATCCCCAGGAATATCCTCTCTAAGTGCTGCAGTGATGTTTCACTGATCAAAAGCTCCAATCCCCCTCCACTCTCACCTCCTGTTCTCTCCATTCTGTAGAATCTGTACCTGGAACATTGAGCTGCCAGTCCTGTCCCTCCCTCAGCTGTGTTTCTGTCATACCTATGGTGTCCTACTCCCATGTCCATGTACCAAGTTTATCTGCCTAACCTGTGAGGCCTGTAATGTTGAAATAAAGTAGTTTAATTGATCAGTTTTCGCTTATTTCCTGCTGTGCTCTTGCCTGCCTTGTCTATTTAAATGACTCCCTTGAAATTCTGTCCCAGCCTCAACCTTCAGACTGTAGCCTGAGACCATCCCCCTCACTGTGGACAACACCCTCACCTTTCATATCATCTGCAAACTTGCTAAACATACCTTCTGCTTTCAGAGCCAAGGTATTAATGTACATATAAACAGCAATAGTTCCTACACAGATCCCTGTGGTGCACCCACTGGTGGAAGAATTTCAAGCACAAAACCAACACTCCACCAATTGTGGATCCAACTTGCCAACTTGCCTTGGATCCCATTGGTCTGTTGGACCAGCCTTCCATGTGGGACCTTGTCAAAGGCCATAGTGAATTCCAAGGAACACACATCATCTGCACTGCCCTCATCAATATTTTTATTCGTGATTTCAAAGAAAACTCAGCTGAATTCATCAGATAGGATCTTCCTTTACCAAATCCGTGCTGACTATTCCTAATTGTCCCTCAGGACTGTTTCCAATGATTTCCCTCCCCCTGCTGTCAGACTATCTGCTCTGTACTTACCTGGCCTATCCCTGCTGCCCTTCCTGAGCAAAGGAACCACATTAGTGGTTCAACACTTCACCTGTGTCCAGCAAACTATTAAATATATCCACCAGGGCCCCAGTAATCTCCTTTTTTACCTCCCATAGCAGCCTGGGATACATTTCATTCGGCACTGGGGATTTCTCCCCCTTTATGCCTGTGAAAACATTTAATACTCTTCCTGATTGATCTTTACATATTCCCGAACCTCACCATCTGAACGGAAATCCGCAGCTACAATGTCTTTCTCCTGCCTGAATATAGATGGGAAGTATTAATTGAAGACCTTACCGACTTCCACTAGCTCCATGTACAGATTATCCCTTTGTTTCCAACAGGTTGCACTCTTTAGCTGGGAATCCTCTGACTCTGATTGTAGTCATAAAGTATCTTGTAGCTTTTCCTTAATTGTGTCTACCAAGGATATTTCATGGCCATTGCTTGCTCCTCATTTTTAAGGACCCCTTGCCCTCTCTATACTTGTGAATGGCTTCACCTGATTTTATTGCACTGTATTTTCTTTATCAAACTCACGATATCACTTGATCAGTATTCACTGGACTTGCTGTCTTTGTCATTCCCACTTTATTAACACACTGGCCATGGATTCTCACTGTATCACTTTAACATACTCCATTTTCCTAATATAGCCCTAACTGCAGGTAGTTCAGCCCAGTCTCTGTTTGCCACGTGCTGTCTAATTATAGGAGACTCCGTTGTGAGGGGGACAGACAGGAGACTGTGTGGCTGCAGCAGTGACCCCAGGGTGGTGTGCTGCCTCACGGGTACCAGGGTCAAGGATGTTTCTGAGCGGTTACTGAACATTTTGAAGGGGGAGAGCCAGAGGTTATTATGCACATCGGCCCACATGACAGTGGTAGACAAAGGGATGGGGTTCTGTGAAATGCATATCAGGCGTTAGGTTAGAAGTTAAAAACAATGACCTCAAGGATAGTGATCTCCAGATTACTCCCAGTGCCACGTGCCAGTGAGAATAGATATAAAAAGATAGCCGTGATGGATGTGTGGCTGAGGGGCAGGTGTCGGGGGCAGGGTTTTCAGTTGTTGGATCATTGGGATCTCTTCTGGGGTAGAGGTGACCTGTCAAAGTGAGGGGGGGGGGGGCGGGTTGGACTTGAACCAGAGGGAAATCAGTATCCCTTGGTTGGGGGTAGGGGTGGGCAGGTTGGCTGACTGGCAACGCATGAGGCCTGACTGGTAAGGCAGATGAGCTCAGAACATGGATTGGCTCTTGGGACTGGGATATTCCAGCCATAACAGAAACATGGCTGACAGATACAGGACATAGTTACAATGCTGGGCAAGGAACGCCTACATTCAAGGCTTCAATCCCACCATCTTGTGAGGGTCCTGCTTCCCCCTCTGCTGTACTGGTCCTCGCTGAGACAGCACAGGAGGTCCCAGGCATCAATCCTGGCCCATGCTGTATTAGTGATCTCTGTAATATCCTCCAGTCCCGATAATCCTTCCTCTGAATCTCCTCTATAATCAACAAGATGCTCTCTGTCTCTGTCAGGTTCTCTAATCCCTAAACCTTCTCCAGTAGATACTAAATTCCTTCATCCCTGTAAACCCTGACAGTCCTGTCTATCCCTGTAAGCCCCTCCCACCAATACACACTACATGTCAATGTATTTGCCTTTAATCTCTCCATCTGTCCCTATCTGGGTAAACTTCTCCAGCTCCTACAACCCTGCCTTATCTGTGAAAAATTCTTCAGTCCATTGAGCTGTCCAGATCTGTGTAATCCTTCCAGACCTGAAATACCTCCCTGTCTTTGTAACTAAGTCAGGCTCCTACCTGAGAATCTCACTATCTGTGTAATGTCCCAAGGCATCCTGACCTTAGGAACTTCCTCCACCTGTTAACATCCTCCATGGCTGTGGATACCATCCAGTTCTACAGTCCCTATCATGGGATTTAGTCTCTACAATCCTAATGATGCCAATAAACTCTTCCTCTCTCAACCAGACTCAGTCTCTGTTAACTCTAGTAGTCCCTACTCCCCTTGCTGTGCATGTAATCTCCTTCAGACATTACAAATCTTTATACCTTTAATGTGCTCCCCTTATCACTACACTACTTATTTCTGTTACCTTCATGAGCTGCCATAATTGCCACTGTGACTCTCTTCGAGGAGAAAGTGAGGTCTGCAGATGCTGGAGATCAAAGTTGAAACTTTATTGCTGGAACAGCACAGCAGGTCAGGCAGCATCCAGGGAACAGGAGATTCGACGTTTCGGGCACAGGCCCTTCTTCAGGAATGGCCTGTGCCCGAAACGTCGAATCTCCTGTTCCCTGGATGCTGCCTGACCTGCTGTGCTGTTCCAGCAATAACGTTTCAACCACTGTGACTCTCACCATGTTCCATCCCTACATCCTTCCGTTTCTCTGAGAAGTCCTCCTTATTCTTAAAACCCTCCCTCTCTATGTCACCTGTTCTAGTCTCCACAACCCTCCCTATCTCTGGAGAAACTATACAGTTAAAGCTGCTGCAACAACCTCAAATCCTCCTGATCTTTCTAACTCCCTTTAGTTGTGAAACTCTCCCCATCTCTGTAACATACTATCCTACAGGGTTGAAAGCCCTCCCTATCTTTGCTCCTCCAATCCCTAGAGCTGTCCAGTCTTTGTAAATTTGTCCTGCAACTTGAAACCTCCTGGTTGCTGAACCCTCTTCAAACACTGCACTTTGTCTATTTCTGTTACTTTTCCCTGCTCTTAGAAATCCCCCTGATTGTATGATCCCCTGCAGTCCCTGCAATGCTCCCTATCTCTAACCACCAACTGCTTCCACAACCATCCCTACATTTTTTTACCACTTCAGTTCCTTCAGCACCTTCTATAGTTGCAAACTCGCCATTTTCCACTTCGTACAATGGCTGTCATAATCTGAAGCCCACACTCTCTCTAACCTGGAACTCTGTCTATAATCCGTTAGCATCTGCAGCCACCACTGCTGTCTGTACCTTTCTTCACTCCTCCAGTCCTATTAAGCTTCCCATTATTGCACTAACTAAAGCCTGTGTAATTTGTACTGTCCTAAAAGTTTTCATGTCACTGCAAACTGCTTCAGCCCTGCCACTATCTCCATAAACATCTACAGCCCTTAAAGCCCTCCCTTTCTGTGTAACCTTTTCCAGTCCTGACAACGCCCCAATCTATGCAGCCCCTTTAATCTTCACTTGTTGGGTAATCCCTTGGAATCCCTGATGATTTCCCGATCTTAGCACAAACCCCAATCTTTGAGACTCTACAGTTCCCATAAGACTCACTTTCAATGTCAGCTCACCCAATCCATACATCTGTAACCTCCTTATCCTTCTCCAATTCTTCGATCTTAATCTATTTAAACCTCCCCCTCCCCCCCACCCCTCAACCCTCCTGACCACAGGAACCTCTTTCAGTTTGTGCAATCTTCCCCATTTGTGTAACTGTCTCTAACCCAGTAACCTGGCATTCTCCATTGCCTTCCTATCTGTGTAGCCTTCAGAACCTGGAAGCTGCCTTATAACTGTCAATGTCTTCCGTCACTACAACGTTCCATATCTCAGATAGTATATACAATACACTTCTCCCTCAAACACCCACTGTCTCTGCCTTTCAGTCTGCCTGCCTCTCCCTACATCCATCCCTATCCCTATCTCTAGAATTTAATCCAGCTCCCTCTATCTCTGTGAATTCCTTCAATCCCCAAACGCGTTTGTCCCACTGACATTCTTGACCAGATGTAACTCTATTTAACTCTAACAGCCTCGAGCCCATGTAAGCCACCCTATCTCTGTAACCTCTGCCCATCCGTTCAACCCTCCACTACTGAGGAATGACTCCCTGTATTCGCCATAAGGCAGATGGAATGACAGTGAACAGATATGATGGAACTGTCATTCCGGAGATGTAGCTGCAGAATCACCATCGCTGGGAAGGGAATATTGAAGTGCTGTGGGGTTGAGTCATAGAGTCAATGAGATGTACAGCATGGAAACAGATCCTTCAGTCCAACCCATCCATGCCGACTAGATATCCCCACCCAATCTAGTCCCAAGAGGCAGACTAGGCAAAACATCAACAAGTTGTGAAGAAAGGATGAGGTTAATGCATTAATGAGACAGTTATGTGGATCTGAAGATCAAAAGTTGGAGTCCAGTTGGGTGGAGCTGAGAATAAGCAAGCAGCAGCAATCATTAGCAGGAATTCTTTTATATGCACCAACCAGTGATGGTAATATAAATGTGATTACAGTCAGGACACTGAATGTACTTGAAGCAAGGGCAGTACAGTAACTGTGTGTGACAGTGGTCTCCATCCCGACTGGATAACTAATGAGTATCAGGGCTGTAAGGGATGGAATCCTGGATTGTATACGAAATGGTTTTCTATAACATCATATCAAGGAACCATCAACAAAATTGTCTTGTGTAGATCAAATGCGGTGTAATAATAAATATCCAATAATGCCATTATAAAGGAATTTTGTGAGCAGAGACCCATAATGTTATGCAAGACATACTGAGTTTGAGTTCAGACCACGAGATGTAGGAGCGGAATTAGGCCATTTGGCCCATTGCGTATGCTCTGCCCTTCAGTCAGATCATGGTTGATCTGATGATCCTCTACTCTATTTACCTGCCTTTTCTACAAAACCCTTTTTCCCCTGATTCATTAAAACCTGACCATCTCTGCTGTAAATATTCTTAATGACCCAGCCTCGGCAGCCCCCTGCAGTCAGGAATTCCCACAGAGTCACTATCCTCTGAGTGAAGACATTCCTCCTCATCTCCATCTTAAATGGGTGAGCCCTTGCTGGGATTTTCTGCCCTCTGGTTACACATTCTCACACAATTGAAATGAAAGGGAGTGACAAATATAATTATTGCAGATGAAATGAAAATTGGTGGAGTTGGGATTAATAAGGTGATCCAAGGTTGCAGGAGGTTACAGATCAGTTGGAAAGATGTGCAGAGAAATGGCAAATTGAGTTTAATCTGGACAAGTGTGAGATGATGTCAATGTCAAGATGAAAGTTAGGATACTGAGGGACATTGATATACAGAAGGATCTTGGTGCAAGCCAGTAACTCCCTGACAATGGCAACAGAAGTGTTTTAGCTGGGAAAGAAAGCAAATGGAGTACCGGCCTTCATCAGTCACAACGTTGGGTATAGTGGTTTGCATCTGATGTTGTAATTGTACAAAACTTCTGCTTGGCCACATTTGGAGTACTGTGTGCAGTTCTCATCTCCACACAATAGGGAGGATGGGGAGGCTTTGGAGAGGGTGCAAAAGGGGTTTATCAGCATGTTACCTGTATTATGTTTTTAAGGGTTTGTTAGGTGTTAAGAGGAAATTAAACAAAGTTGATTGCTTTGTGAGATTATCAGAGGCTGACAGGTGACCAGGTACAGGGACAGATAATGTGAATAGTCAGAATCTCTTTTCCAATGTGTAAGTTTCAAACACTAGAGCGCAGAGGTTTAAGGTGAGAAAGAAAAAGTTTAAATGAGGTGCGTGAGGCAAGTTTTTTTCTTTTCAGCAACTGGAAGTTTTCGAGGAGAAAGTGAGGACTGCAGATGCTCGAGATCAGAGCTGAAAATGTGTTGCTGGAAAAGTGCAGCAGGTCAGGCAGCATCCAAGGAACAGGAGAATCGACGTTTCGGGCATGAGCCCTTCTTCAGGAATGAGGAAAGTGTGCCCAGCAGGCTAAGATAAAAGGTAGGGAGGAGGGACTTGGGGGAGGGGCGTTGGAGATGCGATAGGTGGAACGAGGTCAAGGTGAGGGTGATAGGCCGGACTGGAGTGGGGGCGGAGAGGTCAGGAAGAAGATTGCAGGTTAGGAAGGCGGTGCTGAATTCGATGGATTTGATTGAGACAAGGTCGGGGAAGGGGAAATGAGGAAACTGGAGAAACCTGAGTTCATCCCTTGTGGTTGGAGGGTTCCTAGGCGGAAGATGAGGCGCTCTTCCTCCAACTGTCGTGTTGCTATGGTCTGGCGATGGAGGAGTCCAAGGACCTGCATGTCCGTGGTGGAGTGGGAGGGGGAGTTGAAGTGTTGAGCCATAGGGTTGTTGGGCTGGTTAGTGCGGGTGTCCCAGAGGTGTTCTCTGAAACGTTCGCAAGTAGGCGGCCTGTCTCCCCAATATAGAGGAGGGCACATCGGGTGCAGCGGATGCAATAAATGATGTGTGTGGAGATGCAGGTGAATTTGTGGTGGACATGGAAGGATCCTTTGGGGCCTTGGAGGGAAGTAAGGGGGGAGGTATGGGCGCAAGTTTTGCATTTCTTGCGGTTGCAGGGGAAGGTGCCGGTAGTGGAGGTTGGGTTGGTGTGGGGTGTGGACCTGACGAGGGAGTCATGGAGGGAGTGGTCTTTTCGGAACGCTGATAGGGGAGAGGAGGGAAATATATCCCTGGTGGTGAGGTCCGTTTGGAGGTGGCGGAAATGACGACGGATGATACGATGTATATGGAGGTTGGTGGGGTGGTAGGTGAGGACCAGTGGAGTTCTGTCCTGGTGGCGATTGGAGGGGCGGGGTTTAAGGGCGGATGAGCGGGAAGTGGAGGAGATGCGGTGGAGGGCATCGTCGATCATGTCTGGGGGAAATTGCGGTCTTTGAAGAAGGAGGCCATCTGGGTTGTACGGTATTGGAACTGGTCCTCCTGGGATCAGATACGGCGGAGACAAAGGAATTGGGAATATGGGATGGCATTTTTACAGGGGGTCAGGGTGGGAGGAGGTGTAGTCTGGGTAGCTGTGGGAGTCAGTCGGTTTATTGTAAATGTCCGTGTTGATTCAGTCGACCGAGTTAGAAATAGAAAGGTCTAGGAAGGGTAGGGAGGAGTCTGAGACGGTCCAGGTGAATTTGAGGTCGGGGTGGAAGGTGTTGGTAAAGTGGATGAACTGTTCAACCTCCTCGTGGGAGCACGAGGCAGCGCCGATACAGTCATCGATGTAGCAGAGGAAAAGGTGGGGGGTGGGGCCAGTGTAGTTGTGGAAGATGGACTATTCCACATATCCTACGAAGAGGCAGGCATAGCTGGGGCCCATGCGGGTGCCCATGGCTACTCCTTTGGTTTGGAGGAAGTGGGAGGATTGGAAAGAGAAGTTGTTTAGGGTGTGGACCAGTTCAGTCAGTTGAAGGAGGGTGTCAGTGGAAGGGTACTGGTTGGTACGGCGGGAAAGGAAGAAGCGGAGGGCTTTGAGTCCTTCGTGATGGGGATAGAGGTGTACAGGGACTGGATGTCCATGGTGAAGATAAGGCGTTGGGGACCAGGGAAGCGAAAATTATGGAGGAGGTGGAGGGCATGGGTGGTGTCCCGAACGTAGGTGGGGAGTTCTTGGACTAAGGGGGACAGGACTATGTCAAGGTATGCGGAGATGAGTTCGGTGGGGCAGGAGCAGGCTGAGACAATAGGTCGGCCGGGGCAGTCAGGTTTGTGGATTTTGGGCAGGAGGTAGAAACGGGTGGTGCGGGGTTGTGGGACTATGAGGTTGGAGGCAGTGGATGGGAGATCCCCTGAGGTGATGAGGTTATGGATGGTCTGGGAGATGATGGTTTGGTGGTGGGAGGTGGGGTCATGGTCAAGGGGGCAGTAGGAGGAGATGTCCGCGAGCTGGCATTTAGCCTCAGCGGTGTAAAGATCGGTGCGCCAAAATATGACCGCGCCTCCCTTGTCTGCTGGTTTGATAGTGAGGTTGGGGTTGGAAGAGAGTGGAAGTTGCCAAGCGAGGTCATAGAAACAGACATGTGAGTAAAGTTTTGAAGTGACATTTAGACAGAAACATGAACAGCCAGAGAATAGAGGGACATGGACCATGTATATACAGATGGGGTGAGTTGAGAATGATATCAAGGTGGGCTGAAGGGCCTATTGCTGCACTGTTCTATTTTCGAACTTCCCAGCATTTAACTTCACTTCAGAATCATGCATGTTTCATTCAATTTCTCTCTAATTTTTCTCAACTTCAATGGGTTCATTCTAAATCTACTCCACCTCTTATTATATAATCCCTCCATTTCCAGCATCAGCCAAGTGGACCTTCTCTGGCCTGCCTCTGATACAAGAATATCTTTCCTTCGGGCACACACACTATTCATAATATTCTAGGTGTAGTCTGACTTGTACCTTGCATCGTTTTAGTAAGACCTCCCTATATTTAGACTCCAGTCCCTTTGTAATAAATGGCAGCATTTGATTTGCCTTCTCTATTACTTGATGACCCTGTCAGCTACTTTTTTTCAGATTGATAAACAAAAACTCGCACAACCCTTTATGTTTCCAGTCTAAAAACAAATACTGTTAGCCTGACAGTAAGTCAGGAGCATGCTGAAATGAGTGAGAAACGACATATCAATAAAAAATAACTGAACCCTTAGAAACACATTTTATAAAAGAGAATTTGTTTTTGAGCCTGTTGGATTTATTTGTTGGTGTGAATATAAATGGCAGAATAGATAAGGATGTTGGGGGGGGGGGGGGGGGGAGTGTTGGTACGGAAAATATGGTTTATTTGAATTTTCAGAAGCCTTTGTGCAAGTTTCAATAAGGGCTAAAGAGTAACTTGGTAGAGAATAGGGCCCCTTAAATATCAATAAGGTCACCCATGTGTGGAACCAGAGGAGATAGGTGAGATATGAAACAAAAAAAAAGTCTTGTCAGTATTTACTCTGGAGAAAGACATGGAAGCTCGGGAACGTTGGGAAATAAATTGCCATGTCTTGGAAAGAATTCTCAACAGAGAAGAGAAAGTGCTGGAATATTAAAACAAGTAAAGGTGGCTCATTAGGTCAATCTGAGAATATTGTGGAAAGCTAGGGAAGAGATTGCAGTAACCCGAACAGAGGTATTTTAATTTATTATCAACAGACGCAGTGATGTGCCAAAAGACTGGAGGGCGGCTAATGCTGTTCCATCACTAAAGGATTGCAGGGAAAAGCCAGGAAATTACAGCCCCGTGAGCCCAGTGATGGGGTGGTTGTTGGAGGAGATTCTGAGAGAAAGGAGCTACATATATTTGGAAAGGCAAGGGCTGATTCGAGATGGTCAGCATGGATTTGTGAGTGGGAAACCGTATTTCACAAACCGGATTGACTCTTCGAGGAGGTGGCCAAGAGATAGATGAAGGCAGAGCAGTGAACATTGTCCACGTGGACTTTAGCGAAGCATTTAACAAGGTTCAAAGGGATGTAGAACATCTAGTCAAGAGGAAGTAGGAAGCTTACTTAAGGTTGAGGACGCTAGGGTTGTTAGACATCTGTAGGGTTATATGAGGGCGGCACGATGGCTCAGTGGTTAGCACGGCTGCCTTATAGCACCAGGGACCTGATTTCGATTCCAGTCCCGGGCGACTGTCTGTGTGGCGTTTACACGTTCTCCCCATGTCTGCGTAGGGTTCCTCCAAGTGCTCCAGTTTCCACCCAAAAATGTGCAGATTAGGTAAATCAACCATGGTAAATTACCCATAGTGTTCAGGGAAGTGCAGGATTGACACATTAGTCAGGGTAAATGGAGAGTAATAGGGTGGGGGAATGGTTTTTGGTGGGATGTTCTTCAGAGGGTCCGTATGGAGATGTTGGGCCAAATGGCCTGTTTCCACAATCTGGGGACTCACTGAAGATAGCCAGGAAGGAAATGACTTAGGACAGCTGGAATGGGACATGAAAAATCTTTTTTGGGAAGGATTAAGGAAAACCGCAAGGCATTCTCCACTTATGTGAGGAACAAGAGGATGGTCAGCGTGAGGGTAGGGCCGGTCAGGGATAGTGGAGGGAACATGTGCCTGGACTCACAGGAGGTAGGGGAGGACCTTAATGAATACTATGCTTCAGTATTCACTCCTGAGAGGGACCTTGTCATTTGTGGGGACAGCGTGAAAAGGACTGCTATATGTGAACAGGTTGTTGTTGAGTAGGAGGATGTGCTGAGGATTGTGTAAAACATAAAGATAGATAAGTCTATTGGACAAGACCAGATATGCCCAAAGTTACTGCGAGGGAAGGGATTGCCTTTGGTGATGACCTTTGGACCCACTCTAGGAGAAAGGACCTGAAGAAGAGCTTATGCCCGAAACGTCGATTCTCCAACTCCTCGGATGCTGTCTGGCCTGCTGTGTTTTTCCAGCACCACCCTTTTGAACTTTGCGCCCACACTGTCCACCAGAGTCGTACCATATGATTGGAAGGCTCCCTTGTTCAAGAAAGGGAATAGGGCTAATCCTGGGAATTACATACCTCCACTTTCTTATGTCTGTGGTATGCAATTTATTGGAGAGGACTCTGAGAGAGTGGCTTTATGACTCCATAGAAAACCATAGTTTGATTAGAGATAGTCAGCATGGCTTTATAAGGGACAGATCTTACAAATCTTATTGAATCCTTCGAGAATGTGACAAAACACACTTATAGCTCATTCAGAAAATACAGAGGCATGGGATACAGGAAACCTGTCTGTCTGGATATGGAATTCCTGCCTCATAGAAGACAGAGAGTGATGATAGATGGGAAGCATTCAGCATGGAGCTTGGTGACCAGTGGTGTTCTGCAGGGATCGGTTGCAGGAACTCTGCTCTTTGTGATTCTTTTTTATAAACTACTTGAATGTGATTGTGGAAGAATGGGTTCGTAATTTTGACAATGACTTGGAGATTGGTGGAGTGGTGGATAGTGTGGAGGTCTGTTGTAGGTTGCAGCAGGATATTGCCAGAATGCGGAGCTGGGCTGAGAAGTGGCAGATGGAGTTTAATCTGGAAAAGTGTGAAATGATTCATTTTGGAAAGTCTAACTTGAACGCAGAATACAGGGTTAAAGGCAGAATACTTGGTAGCGTTGTGGAACAGAGAGATCTTGGGTTCCACATCCATCTATACCTCAGAGTTGCCATCCAAGCTGATAGGTTTGTTGAGAAGGAATATGATGTGTTGCCTTTCAATTGCTGGGGGATTGGGTTTTCAAGTGTGAGGTTATGCTGCAGCTCTATAGAGCCCTGGTTAGACCCCACTTGGAATATTGTGTTCAGTTCTGATCCCCTCTTTACAGGAAGGCAGTGGAAGCTTTATGGAGGGTAAATTGGAGGTTTACCAGAATGCTGCCTGTACTGGAGAGCATGTTTTACGAAGAAAGGTTCAGGGAGGTAAGCCTTTTGTCATTGAAGTGAAGAAGGGTGAGGGGCAACTTGGTAGAGGTGATCAAGATGATTGAGACATAGATAGAGTGAATAGTGAGAGACTTCTTTATACCATGGCATAAATGGCTATTGTCAGTGGGCATAAATAATTTTAAGGTGATTGGTGGATGGGTAAAGAGAAATTTTGGAGGAAGGTTCTTTACAAAGAGTGTTGCGTGGTTGGAATGCACTGCCAGCGGTGGTAGGAGAGTCAGATACATGAGGGACATTTAATAGACTCTTGGATAGGCACATGGATGGCAGTAAAATGAAGGGCATGTAGGTTAGTTTGATCTTACAGAGGGATAAAAGGTTGGCATGGCATCATGGCCGAAGGGTTTTGTACTGTACTGTTATGTGTTCTATGTTCCATGTGGTAAAATGGGTAAGGACGCCTAGACCATTGTAAAAGGATACGGCATTCAGGAGGAAAATGGATACAAAATTGGACTGGATGGTAGGAGACAGAGGGTGATGGGAGACATGTTGTCTTTCTGACTGGAGGCATGTGACCAGCGGTGTAGTGAACCCACTGTTGTTTGTCATTTGGATAAATGGTTTGGATGGGAATATTGGTTTCCTGATAAGAAAGTCTTTTGGGTGACACTGAAATTGGTGGTAAAGTGGACAGTGAAGAAGGTTATCTATGAAACAACAGGATGGACAGTACTCCTGGGATAGTGGGCTGAAGAATAGCAGATGAAGTTTAATTAGATAAACGTGAAGTGTTACATTTTGGTGAAACAAACCAGGGCAGGACTTGTACAGTTAATGTTCGGGCACTGGGTAGTGATGTCAATCAGAGACCCAGGGATGTAGGTACACAGTTTCTTGAGAGTGGTGATACTGGTAGACAGGCTGGTGAAGCAGGTGTTTGGGATGGTTACCTTCATAGGGCAAAGCATTGAGAGTAGGAGTTGGGATGTCATGTTGTGGGTGTACAGGACATTGGTGCGGCCTCCATAAAAGCATTGTTGATCAGTGGGAAGAACTCATCTGGTTCAGTTAGCTCCTTTTAGGGAAGGACACCTGAAATTCCAAGCTGGTCTGGCTGACATGTGACTCCAGACCCACAGCAATATGGCTGACTCTGAGCCTCCTCTGGGTAATTAGCAGTGGGGCAAAGAATGCTGGTCCAATCACTCTCATCCCATGAATGAATAAATAAAAATGCATTCGTCCCTCCCTACCTTTGCAAACTCCTCCAGCTGCAGCTGGCTTTGTCACACTGTTCAGGCCCGGACCACTCTCTCACCACCTCCAGCATCTTCACCTCTCCCTGTTCCTATTGTGTCATTAAACCCTGACAATGATTCCCCTTCCCATTGCCTTCCTCCCTGATAGCAGATCCTTTGCAATCCCTTTAAAACTTACTGCTTAAACTCTCTCTTATTTCAGGATTTTAAGTACTTTGTGGTAATCATCTAAGCCTCATAATCTGATATGATCCATTCTGTCCTGAGTGAGGGATGAGTGGGAATTTCTTGCTGAATATTTTCTATTTCAATGGAACGTCCTTTTGTTGAGTGTTATACACTGTTCCTTCACATGTTTTCCACTGTTCATTTACAGACACATGTTTCAGTCTATTCCTGATGAAGATTCAGTTTTATTCCTGATGAAGGGCTTTTGCCCGAAACGTCGATTTTGCCTGTCCTCGGATGCTGCCTGAATTGCTGTGCTCTTCCAGCACCACTAATCCAGAATCTGGTTTCCAGCATCTGCAGTCATTGTTTTTACCTCTTTCAGTCTGTTTAGCCTGTTTACCTTGGTCAGGTCTCCTCTCAAACGCATGTAATTGGCTGTTTTTGTTTCCAGATGTAGCTTGTCCTTTCTGTGATTCACTTTAAAACTGTATATTTCTTTAATCTGCACTTTACACAATTTCCCAGAGGAACTCCCCAGGTGACATTACTCACTAAGTTTCATGACACAATGGTCGCACTGAGATAGCTACATCCCTAGCCAGTTGCATAATGTGTTATTCAAAGAAACACTGAAAAAAAATTCCACAATCTCTTCTTCTAATATCACTCTTGCCAGTATGATTGCCAAGATTATATGAATATTCAAGTTTCACTAAATTATCACAATGCCTTTCTTAAAAATTCCAATGAGTTCCTCTTTAATGCAAATGATGAGCAATGAAATGTTGTTAAGTGGCCGAAAACTGTTCTGCCGCCTGTGTCCTTGGCAAGTAGTAGCCAGAAATTACATTCAGACTGACTCTACTTCATGATCTGATGCCAAATGCTTTCTCTGTAATACCTTTGTTATCCATTATTGTTAGCATTGCCCATTTTGCCTGAGTTTCCGCAAGGTTGTGAACCATATTTATGTTCCAACTGTTGTTCGTCCTGTAATCATATCTCCCTGGTGTCTAAATCTCTTTTATCTCTTTGTCACAAATCAGTCTACCTTGCTGCAGAGACTTTGTCCATTCCAAAAAAAAACATAATTTACTCTTTCCCACAATTCCCTGTCACAAATCGATTCACTGATATTCCTGTTCCTTTCTGCTTGTCTTCAGCCACATCCCCATGCTGTTCACACGCGTCATCTTTTCTATTTGGATTTGGAAAGCTCCTTTCACCTGAACCCTCTAAGTTTACCTGTCCATAAACCTACCGACATGATTGGCCAGGACACTGGTCCCAGGTCAGTTCCAGTGGGACCCCATCCTAATGGATTTTTTTTAAAATCAGGTATGGGATGTGGGTGTCTCTGGCTGACCAGCCTTTCTTGCCCAGCCCTAGCTGCCATTGAGCTGAGTAGCTTGCTCGGCCATTTCAGAGGGTAATTGGGAGGCAAACACTTTGCTGTGGCTATGTCGTACAGACCACCTGAGGGTGGGCAGATGTCCTTCTCCGAATGACAAGTGTTTGGATTTATTGTACATCAGTAATGGTATTTATAGATGGTCAATTACTATTTTTAAAATAATTTATTTCAAATTCCACCATTTCAGATGAGGTGGTTCAAATCTGCCTCTCCTGAACATTAGCTGAGGTTTGGGATACATGATCTAGCAACAATATCACTAGGCCATTACTTTGTCTGCTCATAGGCTATTTATCTCTGAACACTGATACCAGTGTATCATGAAGCTAAACCTGTTTTCCTTCATGATTGTTTGT
Organism: Chiloscyllium plagiosum; assembly: GCF_037043375.1. NCBI lineage: Eukaryota > Metazoa > Chordata > Chondrichthyes > Orectolobiformes > Hemiscylliidae > Chiloscyllium > Chiloscyllium plagiosum. Next base: position 35,061,019 of record NW_028270171.1, read on the forward strand.
TCCTGATACCTTCCTGCAGTCTGGTGATATCACTCAGTCTCTCTCCATGTGGTATCCCTCACTGTGTGGGTCAAATTGCTGCCTCTGTCAGTGTCTCTCACTCTTACAGCTACTCCAGATTCTGAGCCAACAGAATTCTGCACAGGCCAGGGATGGAGACTGGGATTTTCCAGATCTCCGTGGGACACAGTACTATTCTCCATGTGTAGCCCTCACTGCATCAGTCTAATTTCCCATTCTGTCTATTTCTCTGTCTCCTGTAGGTACTCAGGAAGTTCCTGACTCAATAGATTTCCCAGCTGCTGGGTGTCCCATCCATCACCACATTGAAGATGGTTGGTCAGGCAGAGAGACAAAGGGCAGGGAGATCTGGAGCCTTCAATAAACCCTGCACTGAGGTAAGATCACTCACCGTGCAGAGAGCAGCGAGAGGGCTCCGAACATCAGCTAACAGTGCTGGAGGGGGAGCAGTGTACAGACACACCCCAGGCTCAATCACCACGTCTACTGAAAGTTTTGTTGTTCTGAGACAGTATCAGAAGAGTCACAGTTATCAATCCTTGCCTGTGGTGTCTTAGTGAGCATCAGGACAACAGAGGGGAAAGCAGGCTTCCCATGAGTGGGTGGGAAAGATGTCTGGGATCTTTCTGTTCTGTGTTCCCCCTCCAATACTGTACATATTCCATGTCTCGTGGACCAGTGTCTTCAATAATTTGTAACTCCTACAACAGTGCCTGTCCCTGTAACGTCCACCTTCCCTATTGTCCCTCCCCATATTTGAAATGTACTGCATTTATTATCCTTCCATGCAACTAGTCCATGCTGACTACTGTTCATGAACGAGTCGCATTTGCATGTGTTTGGTCCATATCCCTTCAAACCATCTCTTCTCCATGTATCTGCCCAAATGTCTTTTCCATGTTGTAACTTTACTTTTCTCTACCCCTTCCCCAGACGCTCATTCCATACATGCACCATTCTCTATGTGGAAATGTTCTCCTCTGGTCACTTTTAAGTATTTCTTCTCTCACCTCATATTTCTGCCCTCTAGTAATGGATTCCCCTACCCTGGGATAGAAACCTTTACTATTCACATTAAGTATACCCTTCATGGTTTATAAACCTTTATAAGGTCACCCCTCAGCCACCTCTGCCCAAGGGAAATACGAAGGATAATGATACAAATATCTCTGCCATGGTCCCCGCTGCGACTTTGCCAAAATGTTGTGGCATACACTTGTTCAGGACCTCGGGCTTTATCTACCTTTGTGTTCTAAGACCTCCAGCACCACCTCTTCTGTAATGGGGACTCTTTTCAAGACATGACTGTTTCTTTCCTTTTGTTTCTAGTCTTTGTCCACAGTACATTCTGACATGAAATATTCATTTCAGGTCGCGCCCATCTCCTGTGGTTCCAGGCACGGAAGGCCTTCTTGATCTTTGAAGGGCTCTATTGTCTCTCAAGTTGCTTTCTTGTAGTTGTGTGCTGTAGAATCTCTTTGGCTTCTTCTTAACTTTATCTCCCAAAGCTATCTCATCACCCTGTTTTGCTTTCCAGCTTCTCCAGCCTCTCTGTTTCTCCACATGTGAAGCCACATCCAAGGAACAATGTAACTGTACCCCTTGGGTCTCTCTCCGTTAGACAACACTGAACAGAGCACTGCCATTAACTGTGTCAGTCCTCTCTGGTAATCCAACACCTGAATTCAACTCCACCTTTCATTTCTTGACCCACGGCTCAGTTGGTTAAGATCACCTTTGATAACTATATTCATTGCCCACTATAATACGTATTTTACTATCCACAAACATGCTAACACTAATTCATTTATGTCAATAATACACCTGTATGGACCCTGCACCAATCCTCATGGCACACCACTGGTCAGAGGCCCCCAGTCTGCACAACAACCCTCTCCCACCATCCTCTGTCTCCTACTGTCAAGCTCATTTGTGTTTGTTTGGCTTGCTCTCCCTGATCCCATGTGATCTAATCTTACTAAGCAGTGCACCAGGCTAAACCCTGTCTAAGGCCTTGCTGAAGTCAGGATAGACAACGGCTACTGCTCTGTCTTCATCTATCTCCTTGGTCACCTATTCAACAAACTCTATCAAGTTTGAGAGACACCCCTTTGTACGCACAAAGCTGTGCTGACTATCCCTAATCAATCCTTGCCTTTCCAAATGCATGTGACTCCTGTCCCGCGGAATCGCTTCCAACAACATTGGCACCACTGACATCAAGCTAATTGGTGTGTATGTCCCTGGCTTTCCCTCGCAGCCTTTCCTAAATGCTGTCACAACATTAGCCACCCTCCAGGCTCCCAGCTCACCACCCGTGGCTGTCAGTGATAGAAATATCTTTGTAAGTTTCTTCCCTAACTTGCCCCAATGTCCTGGGATGTACTTGATTAGTTCCTCGGGAGTTGTCTAATTTTAATGCGTTTTAAAACCTTCATCACCTCCTGTTCGCCAATGTAGACTCTTTTGAAAACATCACTGTTTATTTCCCTGCTTTCCCAGTGTTTTTTCCACAGTAAGTTCTGACTTGAAATTTTTGTTTCGGATCTCACCCATTTCCTGTGGGTTCACACACGGATGGCTTCATTGATCTTTAAGGGGTCACATTCTGTCTCGAGTTAATTTTCTGTTGTTAATATACTTGTAGAATCTCTCTGGATTTTCCTGAACCTTATCTGTCAAAGCTCTGTCAGTTCCCCTTTAGGCCCTCATGGTTTCCCTCTTAAGAGTATTACTACACCCACAATGTTCTTCAAGGGATTGACTTAATCCAGCTGGCTATATAGGACATATGCCCCCTTTTGTCTTGACCAGAACCTCAGTATTCCTGAAGAAGGGCTTATGCCCAAAACGTCGATTCTCCTGTTCCCTGGATGCTGCCTGACCTGCTGCGCTTTTCCAGCAACACATTTTCAGCTCAGAACATCAATATCCCAAGTCATCCAGTGTTTCCCATTTGTGTCAGCATTGTCCTTCATACTAACAGGAATATGCTGTCCCTGAAATCTTAATTTATCTCTCTTTTGAAAGAATCCCACTTGCCCGACGTCTCTTTACTTTCAAATAGCCTCCACGAACAAACTTTTGGACAGTCTTGCCGAATACCTTCTGGACTGGGGCAAGGCCAGGTTTGATCTTTAACTTGTGGACCAGGCCTGTCCTTTTCCATCGCTATTTTCAAACTAATAGAATTGTGGTGACTTTGCCAAAGTGCTCCCCCAAGAACTCTTCAGCCCCTTTCTCACACTTGTTTCCCAAAGTGAGGTCAGTTTTTATCCTTTCCTCCAGTCGGACCAGTTACATACGCCTGAGACAGTTTTCTTGAACACACTGAACAAATTTCTTCTATCCAAGCTGTGAACACTCCGGCAATAACAGTCTAGGTTTAGAAAGTTAAAATCCCCGACCATTACAGCCCTATCATTATTACAGATATCTGGGATCTCCAGCATATTTGCTGCTCAATTTCCCGCTGACTGTAGTACAGTCATATCAAACTGATCATTCAGTATAATTTCTCAGTTCCACTAATACAGCTTCACTGGGCGATCCCCAGGAATATCCCCTCTCAGTGCTGCAGTGATGTTTTCACTGATCAAAAACTCCACTCCCCCTCCTCTCTTGCCTCCCCTTTTTTCCTTCCTGTAGCATCTGTCCTGGGAACATTGAGCTGCCTGTCCTGCCCTGCATTCTCAGCTGTGTTTCTGTAATTCCTGTGATATCCCTGTCCCATGCTCCCATCCATGCCATGCGTTAATCTGTATAACCTGTTAGGCCTTTTACATTAAAGTAGATGCAGCTTAGTTGATGCATTTTCCCTCATTGCCTGCTGTGTTCATGCCTGCCTTGTCAATTGAAATGACTCTGTTGAAATTCTGTCCCAGCCTCAACGTTCAGACTGTAGCCTGAGACCATCCCCCTCAATGTGTTCAACACCCTCACCTTTCATGTCATCTGCAAACCTACTAATGAAACCTTCTGCTTCACATCCGAGTGATTAATGCCCATAAGGAACAGCAATGGTTCCTGCATAGATCCCTGTGATACACCCACTGGGCAAAGGCTTTCAATCAGAAAACCAACCCTCCAACAATTTTGGATCCAATTTCCCAACTTGCCTTTGATGCCATGAGCTCTTCCCTTCTGGACCAGCCTTCCACGTGGGACCTTGTCAAAGGCCTTAATGAACTCCATGTAAACCACAACATCTGCACGGCCCTCTTCAATCTCTTCAATCGTAATTTCAAAGAAATCCCAGCTGATTTCATCAGACATTATCTTCCTCTTCCAAATCCATGCTGACTATCACTAATCAATCCCTGCCTCTCCAGTTATTGATCTATCCTGTCCCTCAGAATTGTTCCCAATTTCCCTCCCCCTGCTGTCAGACTATCGGCTCTGTAATTACCTGGCCTATCCCTGCTGCCCTTCTTGAATAAAGGAACCACATTAGCGATCCTCCAGTCATTTGGCATTTCACCTGTGGCCAGCAAAGTATTAAATATATCCACCAGGGCCCTATCAATCTCCTCCTTACCTCCCATAGCAGCGTGGGGTACATTTCATTGGGTCTGGGGAGTTCTCCACCTTTATGCCTGTGAAAATATTTAATACCTCCTCCTTATTGATCTTAACATATTCTGGAACCTCACCATCCCGACTGAAATCCCTGGCTACAATGTCTTTCTCCTGTGTGAATACAGATGGGAAGTATTCATTGAAGACCTCACCTACTTCCTCTGGCTCCATGCATAGATTGTCCTGTTGGTTACTCACAGGCCTCCCTCTTTCGCTGGGTGGAACAGATATGTGAGTGAGAAGATGGACAGGTGGGTCTGGTCAGGGAGAAGGGACAGGGGATAAGGCTGCGTGTGGAGGGATTTTGAAGCTTCTGCAGTCAATATTGAGGCCATTGGGTATCAGCTTCAAAGATAGACTCTCAGGTGTTGTTCCTCTGACAGTGGACAGGCTAAGGATGGGCATGTCCCCAGAAGAGTTGAAGGGGGAATTGAAATGGAAGTTAACTGGAAAGTCGGGTTGGTTGTTGTGTTCAGAGCACTGGTGCTCCATACAGAGCCTGATCCTGCCCCACCAAGCACGGCTCCATACTCCCGATGTGGTCTCCTCTCTATCAGGGAGACCAAAGGGAGATTCAGGGACATATTCATGGAGCACCTGCTCTTTGCACACTTTAACCAACCCTACATTCCAGTTGCCATTCAATTACTCCCTCACCCCCCCCCCCCCCTTGCTCATCCAGCGACAGGTCCATCCTTGGCCTCCTCTACTGTCAGAGTGAGGCCAAATAGAAACTAGGAAACACAACCTGATCTTTCAGTTTGAGTGCTTACAGTTCACTGTTCTCAATATTGACTTCACTGGCTTCAAAACTCTCCACCCACAGCCTTATTCCATGTTCCCCTTCCCTTACCTGACCTAAGCTGTCCATCTTTCTATTCGCATATCCGCTGCACCCTTCCCACTGACCAATCACATTATCCCCCTACTTGCATCCTCTATCGTCATCCCATCTACGCTTACCTCAGCCCCATGCCCCTCCCTCTATTTTCTTCCCGGCTCCCCTTCCCTCGGACCAATCCTGATGAAATCTTCCAGCCTGAAACGTTGACCTTCCTGTTCCATGGATGCTGTCTGACCCGCTGTGCTTTTTCAGCTTCATATGTATTGCTATAAATCCGCAACAACAGATTTTATTGTGCTTTCTATACATTTTATTTTAGTCTGCTTACTGATAAGCTTATCTCAACATTCTCTCTACAGGGTCAAGGAAACAATCTCTTTGTCATGAATGCTCCTATCTGCTTCGAAATGATTTCCTTTGTTTTAACCGTACTTTCAAGTCTGCTGTTCGCAATAGTATTGTAAATTTCACTCTTGTTATGCTGTAGCTTAATCACACCACGTCCAAAATACTTCAGAACTTCCTTGTTCTTATACTCCACGCATCTATTCATAAACGTAAGGATCCATTAAGTCCTTTTATACAACAGTTTTAACTTGCCTAGCCATTGGTAATTTCCTGTCTTCTGTGTCGCTCTCTCCTTACATTTACCAGTCCTCCCTCACTCCAAAATTTCCTGAAAAATCACCAGCAATGCCTCCACAATCACCTTTGGCATCTATTTACAACTACGGGGTGTTCTCCAACTGGTCTCGCTGATTGATCCAACTTCACCTTCCCCAGCACTTTCTCCTTGCCGGTGGTCACTATACCCACCTCTACCCTCTGACTGTCTTGAAGTTCTGACATTTTGCTGGTGTCTTCCACCGTGAAGATCGTTGCAATGTATTCAATTCCTCTGCCATTCCATTGCTTCCCATAATTATTCAAGCTTCATTTTCCAATATTCCTGTTTGCTCTTTACTCCCTGTCTTCCTTGTTATATATCTAAAAATCTCTTTCAATGTTCTATTACATCATTAACAAGCGTAATATCATATTTCACCCTCTCCTGCCATTTGCTGTTCTTAGTTATCCGTACTGGAATTTATAGGCTTCGTAATCGTCTAGATTCCCAATAATCTTCACCACATTGTGCGCATTTTCTTTTACTTTTATGCTGTCCCGGAGTTCGTTATCACGCACGGCTGCCTTGTCTTCCACTGAATATCTTTCTTCTTGGGATGAATTTCTGATGTGCTGCTGAATTATCTCCAGAAACTCCTGTCATTGCTGCTTCACCATATTCCCGTGCTCAGCTCCCCTTCCAACTAACTCTGGCCAACGCCACCCTCATGTCTTTTTAGTTACATTACTCAATTATAAGCCATCTCATCCAAAAGTGAACAATAGATGTAAACTTAAGGAGGGGAGTTTGAGACATGGGACACGTAGAACAATTGGAGGACTTATTAACTAGACGGAAAGATAGAGACAGAGAGAGAGAATATAGACGTGGAGATGTAAAATAGGGAAGTCTACATGATTGATAGAATTAGATGTGCTTCCGTATTTGGTTTGACAATTCCTTTGTGCTATGGTCCTTTGTACAGTATATGTGCAACAGATTAATCTGTTGAAATCCTGGGTTTGATGCCAGAACTTTTATCTCCATCACTATCACAGGCACCAACTGTTGACAGAACCCAGCATATGTTTCCTGGTAGAAAATGGATTAACTGAAGCAAGGTGGAACACCAGAAGCAGGAATTTATAACATCCATCCGATAAGAATGGGAGATTAGATCAGGGAATGCCAGAAAGGGGCAGGAGGCAGACGGTACGTTGAGAGTAGGGGAACATAACATCTCAGCTGAAGATTAAATAACATATTAATATTTTATAAATTTTGTACATCACATGCATCATGTTTGTTAAGTATGTCTCTCGTTCATTCTGAATATGTTGCACTCATATGAACAATCTTATCTATCTGCACACACACACACACGCACACTGACACAAACGCACACACACACAGACACACAGATACACACGCACACGCACACCATCACTGTTCAGCCATTCCATTTGAAATGATTCTGTTTTGTTTACATTGTCACTTGCCATTCCTTCTTCCGAATATATTCTGTTTCTTTCACTGCATTTTATTTTATTCTGTCTGTCAAGAAGACATTGGGGACTGGCGGGGATGTCACTTTACTCCTCGTCAGTCTCCACAGCCACTGTCTTCGAATCCTTTCTGTTTCTTAACCCATGAAAAATACGTACTGTGTCTGACCCTTGAATCCTAATAAACAGGTCAATTTTAAACAGAACACTTACTTTTGCGCTAAGGCTACAAAAAATCTCAAAAAGAAAAGGCATATAAATTGTGCAATAAGATGTTTGCATCTTGACATAGAATTGCATTGTGTAAACGATAAACAATTAACTGGTAAGATCTGTGAGAGTAAAATCGAGGGAAATCCGTATTTCTTGTGTATGTTCTGGGCAGTCGTGCCCAGAAGCAGTTTTTATATTGGAAGTTGTTGTGGTGGAGGAGACTTCAGTGTAGTAACAACATCTCTATTGACGCTGTGTACTGATGACTATTCAGGCAGGTTACTATCCCATCCTCGCTATTGTTGGTGTTCCTGGTGAGTCTATCTCTGCCCATTTACTAATTCTCTAACCCATTGTGAATGTTAACCTTTTTTTCTGTAGTGTATACTTGGCAAAGATCCAAACTATTGTCTTCGCTTTCAATCACAATCTCCATTTCTATGCCATGAATTTCATATCCCTCGCTTACAAGCATCTGAGGAGAAACGAAAGTGTTCATAACCACGATTACCCCATTTTATCCTGAACGGATTTATATCTCAATATTCCGTCTACCACAAAACCTGTCCACTCCCACCTTCACGATATTCCTAGTCTTCACTTCTGCCTCAACACTGTTTCTGAATAAACCATCATCCACACCTTTCCAGGTACAATTCTCTTCTGGCAACTCTTCTCGTTACACATATTTTGATCACAAACTTTTTCTTACCTCGACCTGGACCTATGCAAAGTGTGAAGTCAGTTTGATTCTAAAATGAGTTTCAGCATAACCTGTAACCTCCCAGGAGGGAGAGGACTATGCTGTCAGTGACCAGGAAGTGACAGTTTCATTGAACTGTCTTGATTCAGGAACTTTCTGAGCAGGAGTGGGTGTCATGTCCATCATCTCCCATCTCCAATGTATTTACACAGTGCCTGCTGCTGAGGGTAATACCTTTGTGTTGTCTCCATAATCGAAGGTACCAAAACTCTTCTAGAAATAATATGGGACAGATTGACTGGTGAAAATAAGAACATGATTAAAATTAATAAAGTGAGCTTAGTCAAACACTAATTGAATTGAAGGGTGGCAAGTTACTGCACCAAATGAGTTCCATCCGAGTTTTCAGGGAAATGGCATTACAGCAAGTGAATGACTTATAGAGTCATACAGGACAGAAACAGAGGCTTCGGTCCAACCAGTCCATGCTGACTATTCCAATTCCAAACAACCTGCCCGCGGTTGGCCCAAATCCGTCCAAACCTTTCCTCTTCATGTACTTATCCAAATGTATTTTAAATGTTGTAACGACAAGTAAGAAGTATTGATTACCTACAAATTTCTTTACACTCTGGAATTTCTCGTTCCTGCAGACTAGAAAGTAGTTATTGTAATCCTAAATATTTAAAACCGGAGTGGGCGATAAAACAAAAAAAGGTACCTTGATGTTAGGTCTGAGGAAAATATTAGAACCTTTTATGAGAAATTTTATAACTCGACACTTGGGAAACCATGATGTGACTTGGTACAGTCAGCTTCGACTTAGAAACCGGAAATCATCGTTGAGAAACCTGTGGAGTTTGTGTTAGTTGATACATCCACAAGAGAGAAAGAGTGCGAGTCGTGTGTTTGAATTTGCAGAATACTTTTTTACATTGTTGCTAACAAGTGAGCAAAGGAAGTTAGAGTACATTGATAAGTTGCAGACGGGGTGATCTGAATATACCACATGGATTGAGAATTGGCCAGTGGAAGCAATGCTGAGCTTCTGGCACTTTATGGACTGAAGGCACTTACTCATGGGATATCACAAGTTTCAGTGTTTGAACCACAACAATTTGCAAGGCATAGAAATGATTTGGATGTGAGAAATAAACAGCATGCATCTCATTTTGTATTGACTAAACAGTACAAGGTTTAGAAGTGTTGTTTTTCAAAAGGACCTGAATGTCCTTGATCATGAGTCATCAAAAATAGCACACCCAAGGCCGTAAGTATTAGCATCTTATATAGTATGCTGCCCTTCATTGTAATATGATTCAAGTATTTGTAGGGCCTTGATGAGAGAGTATTTGGGACACTGTGAAGAGGTATGATCTCCTTTGTAAGGCACGATCTCATTAACACTGACACAACTCTAATCCATGAGATGATGACTCCATGAGGAGACAGTGATGGAACTGAGTAATTAATCTGTCGGGGAGGAGACAAATAGGGATGATTGTGCTGAAACGTGAGGGTTAGCGACTATTACATATTTCTAAAAGAGACACTGTTAGGGTGAGAAATAATTAATTTATTAGATTTATTGTCACATGTGCCTAAGTCCAGTGATGCTTTATTTGCGAGCAGTACAGGCAGATGACAGTAAGCAAGGACACACAGATCATAGTGTGAAAAATAAACTTGGACAGAGTAAGGCATGCAGGTTACAATGCGCAGGACATTAAAAAAAAAACATGATCAACATGAACAAGATCATTATTATTTGGAGTGACAGAGTCCATTCATCAGTCTAACATAGCATACTTTATGTGCCTGAATGATCTCTCCCCACATTAATGTGCCGTCGGCATGAGGTCCTACAAGAAAAGTTTAGGGAGTTAGGAACCAACTTAACAAAGTAGGACCACGGAGATAGTAATCTCAGGATTGCTGCCAGTGTCAAGTGCTAGTCAGCGTAGGAATGATCGAATAATCAGGAAGAATGTGTGGCTGAAGAGATGGTGCAGGAGGGAGGGGTTCCGATTTTTGGGATATTGGGGAGGTGGGATTATTACAAATTGGACGGTCTACAGTGGGGGATTACTTTGGAAATAATGATCACAATTCCCTTAGTTTTATAATAGTCATGGAGAAAGATGAGAGTGGTCCGAAAGGAAGAGTGCTAAACTGGGGGAAGACCAACTATAGCAAAATTCGGCAAGAGCTGGGGAACGTGGATTGGGAACAGCTGTTTGAAGGGAAATCCGCATTTGATATGTGGAAGGCTTTTGAAGAGAGGTTAATTAGTGTTCAGGAGAGATATGTTCCTGTGAAAATTATGGATAGAAATAGCAAGGTTAGGAAACCATGGATGACAAGTGATATTGTGAGACTAGCTAAAAGGAAATAGAATGTGTACATAATATCGAGGTGAATGAAAATAGAGGAAGCCTTGGAAGAATATTGTGACTGTAGGACCAATCTGAAGTGAGGAATTAAGAGGGCGAAAAGGGGTCATGAGATATCCTTAGCCAGCAGGATTAAGGAAAACCTTAAAGCTTTTTGGTCACATATAATGAAAAAGAGGGTAGCTAGAGAAAGGCCCACTCAAGGACAAAGCAGGAAAGATATGTTTGGAGGCAGAGAAATCGGGAGAGATTCTTAATGAGTACTTTGCATCGATATTCACCAAAGAGAGGGGCTTGGTGGATGTTGAGGTTAGGGAAAGATCTTTGATTACTCTTGGTCAATTCTGCGTAAGGAGGGACGAAGTGGTGTGATTTCCAAAAGACATCAAGAAGGACAAGTCCCCAGGTCTGGATAGGATCTATCCAAGGTTACTGAAGGAAGCGAGAGAGGAAATAGCTGAGGCTTTAACAGATATTGTTGCAGCGTCCTTGAACACAGGAGAGGTACCTGGGGAATGGACAATTGCTAATGGTGTCTCCTTGTTTAAGGAATAATCCAGGAAATTACAGACCTGTGAGCCTGACGTCAGTGGTAGGGAAGCTACTGGAGAAGATACTGAGGGATAGGATATATACCTATTTAGAATGCAATGACTTCTCAGTGCTAGGTAGCATGGCTTTCTGCAGGTAAGGTAATGGTTTACAAACTTAATAGAATTGTTTGAAGAGGTGACAATGTTGATTGATGAAGGAAGGGATATAGATGTCATACAGATGGACTTTAGTAAGGTATTCGATAAATTTCCCCATGGTAAGCTGATGAAAAAGGTGAAGTTGCATGGGTGTTCTAGCTAGATGGATAGAGAACTGGTTAGGCAACAGGAGACACAGAGTAATGATGGAAGGGAGCTTCTCAAAATGGAGATCTGTGATAGTCATGTCCACAGGGGCCCTTGCTGGGACATTGGTTTTTGTGGTATACATAAATGATTTGGAGGAAGGTGTAGCTTGTTTCATTAGCAAGTTTGCAGGTGACACTAAGATTGGTGGAGTAGCAGACAGTGAAGGGGACTGCCTGAGAATACAGCAGAATATAGATAGATTGGGGAGATGGGCAGAGAAATGACAGATGGAGTTCAATTTGGACAAATGTGAGGTGATGCATTTTGTACGATCCAATCCAAGAGCGAACTATACAGTAAATAGAAAAGTATTGGGGAAAATTGATGCACAGAGACATCTAGGTGTTCAGGTCCATTGTTCCCTGAAGGTGGCAAGGCAGATCAGTGGAGTGGTGAAGAAGATGTACGGCATGGTTTCCTTCATTGGACTGGGAACTGAATATAAGAGTTTGCAGGTCGTGTTACAGTTGTATAAGACTTTAGTTTAGCCACATTTGGAATACAGCATACAGTCTGGTCGCCACACGAGCAAAACGATGTGGATGCTTTGGAGAGGGTACAGAGGAGGTTCACCAGGATGTTACCTGGTAAGAAGGGTGCCAGCCATGAAGAGAGATTGAACAAATTGGGATTATTTTCATCAGATAGACGGTGGTTGAGGGGGAACCTGACCCTTGGATGGCAAAGGATATTGAGGATCTGATAAGGACATTAATGAAGGCATACATTGGGTTTAAGGCTTAAGTCAATCCTTAGATGACTACACAAAGTGTAGAAGCACCCTTAAGAGGGGAATGAGAATCCCAAAAAAAAGGACATGACATAGATCTCTCAGAAAAGGTGAAAGATAATCCCAAGAGGTGCTCTAGCCATATTAAGAGTAGAAGCGTGACTCAGGATAGAATAGGTCCCCTTACTGATGAGCATGGCTGTCCTTGTGTGGAATCACCAGGAGGTGGGGGAATTGTTAATGAATATTTCTTCTCCATGTTTAATCAGGAGCAAATGATGCTTACTAAGGAAATAAGGAAAGCAAGTGGGAATGTTTTGGTCTGCATGCATATTATCAGAGTGGAGGCATTTGCTACCTTAAAGCACAATAAGGTGAATAAATCCCCTGGGCAAGAACATGTCCATCCTCGGATATTATGGGAGGCTAGGGAAAATATTGCAGAGGCTCTTGCACAGATTTTTGCTTCATCGTTTGCCACTGGAGTGGTTCCATTGTTTAAGAAAGGTAGCAAAGACAAGCCAGGGAGCTCTTAGTCAGTGAGTGGGATATCAGTGTTAGGCAAGTTGTTGGAGACGATAATGAGAGACAGGATGAACCAACATTTGTAAATGCAAGGTCTGATTAGAAATAGTCAGCATGGATTAGTGTGCGGGAAATCATGTCTGACACATCTTTTAAATTGTTTCAAAGAGATAACCGCGAGAATAGATAAGGGTAGGACAATGGATTATCTGTATACGGACTGTAGTAAGACGATTGACAAGGTCCCATACGGCAGGTTAGTCAGTGAGTTTAGGTGACATGGGATCCAGAGAGAGCTAGCTAATTGGATTCAAAATTAGCTCGATGGTAGGAAGCAGAGGGTGATGGTTAAAGATTGTTTCTCAGACTGGAGGTCTATAACTAATGGTGTGCCACAGGTGTCGGTGCTGAGACCTTTGTTATTTGTTATTTACATAAATGTTCTGAATGTGAATATACAAGGCATGATGAGGGCCATAAGACATAGGAACAGAAATTGAGATATTCAGCCCATCGTGTCTGCTCCACTATTCAGTCATGGTTCATAAGTTTCTTAACCCCATTCTTCTGCTTTCTCGCCATAACCCTTGATCCCCTTGACAATCAAGAACCTGTCCATCTCAGTCTTATATATACTCATTAACCTGGCCTCCACAGCATTCTGTGGCATTGAATTGCATGGATTCCCCACTCTCTGGCTGAAGAAGTTTCTCTTTATCTCCGTTCTAAAAGCTGTTCCATTTACTCTCAGGCTGTGCCCTCGGGTCCTAGTCTATTCTACCAATGGAAACATCTTCACAACATCTATTCTGTCCAGACTATTCAGTATTCGATATATTTCAATTAGATCTCCTCTCATCCTTCTAAAATCCATTGAGTAAAGATCCAGAGTCCTCAAAGTTTCCTCATATGTCAAGTTTTTCATTCCTGAGACCATTCTCGTGAAACTCCTCTGAGCACATTCCAAGGCCAGTACATCTCTTCTGAGATAAGAGGCCCAAAACTGCATAACATACTCCAAGTACTCCCAAGAAGGTTACTACATTTATGGATGATACAATTAGGAGCTATCGTTGATAACGATGAACATTATCAGAAATAACAGAGGGATTTTAATCTGATGGGGAAGTGAGCTGAGGATTGGCAACTGCAATTAAATACAGATAAGTCGGAGGTGTTACACTTTGGAAAGGAAAACAAAGATAGAACTTATACAGTAAATGGTCAGGTTCTGAGGAGTGTTGTGGAACAGAGGGACCTCGGATCACAAGTCCATATTTCACTGGAAGCGGCATCACGGGTAGAAAGGGCGGTAAAAAGGCATTCATCGTTCAATGCATTGAATATAGGAGTTGGGACATTATGCTACCATTCTGTAAGTCGTTGGTGAGGCCACACTTGGAGTATTGTGTACAGTTTTATAAGTTTGACAAGGATGTTGTCAGGACTAATAGGCCAGCGTTATAAGGAGGGGTGGGCCAGGTTCGGATATCATCCCTTGGAATGTAGGAGAATGAGGGGGTGTTTTTATGGAGATGCATAATTTACGTGGGCCATAGACAGGATAAATGCATAGAGTCATTTTTCCAGAGATTACGGACTGAAAACTACAGGGCATTTTTTAAGGTGAGAGGGGAAAGATTTAAGAAGGACCAGAGGGCCAACTTCATTATGCAGAGAATGTTTTTTAAATGGAATGGACTGCCAGAAAAAGTGGTTGAGGCAGGTACAATCGCAACATGTAAAAAATGAATTGATACATAGATGGGAAGGGTTGAGAGCGATATGGTTCAAATGTGGGCAATTGGAATTAGTTGAGTGGGCAGCATGTTCAGCATGGACCAGTTTGGGCCGAAGGACCAGTTCCCATGCTCGATCACTCTATGACTCAATGACACTCCATTTAAGTCAGTGACACAGTGACACTCCGGCTTACACCAGCCCACACCATGTCACTGTCAGGGGGATACTCTGGGCCACATCAGCTCACACCATGTCACTGTCAGGGGGACACTCCGGGCTACACCAGCCCACACATATCACTGTCAAGGGAACACTCTGGGCTATACCATCTCAAGGGGACACTCGTGGATACAGCAGCCCACATCATCTTGCCTTGCAGTGGCTTCTATCATTTGATTGTCAAAGTTGCAGATGTTATCTACCTGCTTGGTAATGTTCTCTATGAGGTCAGTAATCCCCATCATACACTTGCCCTTTACTATGGAACAAGCCCGACCCTCTTTGCCGTGTAGGTAGTCAAGGGCATACCGGTTTTGCTGAGGAGATAGACGTAATTCCAAGAGCATGTCCTTACCTCCTGCTAAGTCCAAGCGGTTTCCTTGCCCAAGCGGGTTAGACCATAAATAAGATAGTTTCAATTTTCATTGCTAATAATTCCTGCAGATCCTCCTCAGGAAAAGGTACTGAGAAATGTATAAGCCAGAAACTGTGATTTACTGTTACCCAAAGCCTTACCACCCCCCCAATGCGCGCAGAATACAGGTCAAACTGAACGCTTAGTAGGGGAACCCCAGCCCCATTCCCAGGTAGTTGGGCAGGGAACAATAGTTATGAAAACTGCCCCTACAGCTACAGCACAGGGATTACCTATTTCATTAAGAACAATGAAGTTAGTCACTTTGTCTTGGCTGACAAAAGTAATATCCGGGTTTAGTTTAGATTGGGGCTTCCCAATATGAAGCAGGCCTGTCTTTGTGACTCCCCTGAAAATATGGGTAGTCCGTAGCTGCAAAATATGGTCGCACTGGGCTCTTAGGGTGAAAGCTGTTCAATAAAAAGTGGTGGGTCTTTCAGTCAGAGGTGTGATTATTGTCCCAGACAGGTTCATTCCATCCCACAATTGAGAAGATGGAGGTGCTGTTAGGGGTCTCATAGTAAGGTGTGTGCCATTAAATACCACAAAGCGCCTGAATATCCACAGTAACAGAGACACACTCCTCCAGTAGGCATATGCATGAGATGCGAGGCGCCACAGGGAAGCAGTAGCAGTTGGTAAATTGGACCAAGGCACACGGAATAAACATAGTCACATTCACTTAAGTGGATCCCCATCCTGTACAGTTGTAACAAATTGGATAGGCTTCCCCGGACTTATTATAGGAATTCCACAGGTTAGCAGGTGGGGATAAGTAATAATCAAAGGAAAGATTATAACCGATAAACAGGTATTCCATACTCCGTAGTTGGGATTCAGGAGGGGGAAAGGGGTCAAAGAGTCCTTTGCTGATGTGTGGACGTAACGCACCACTTCATGCTGGCTGAATATTTTATGATGACTTTGCAAAAGCAAATTGTTAGTGAAGGACGACATCTCCCCCTTTCTCTTTTGCGACGTGCCGATTTAGGCCTCTTTGAGTAGAGGCAACGCTTACCAGAAACACCGAAAGCACAACTGAAATCAAACTGGCACAAAGCACCCTGACAGGGTAAAGCCCATTGAGACTTGTTCTGTAAATGAACTGTCCGATCTTCTTGGTGCAGTTAACCATTGCAGCAGTCATTCTTGGTAACATTCCATGCATCGAAGGAATCAGTTTCTCGGGCACGTAAGGACATCTTTTCAGCTTAATCGGGACGCAGTTTCTGGTTGCTCAGGATCACACAGGTAAACAGCCCCCTCTTCAGCGACAAAGAGTCCATATAACAGGGTAAGTTCGATCTTCAGTTTAATGGTCGCTCTGCATTAAGGATTAGGGTATGTAAAACATTAGGAGAATTATGATTCGAAACTTGAAGCTATATCATAGTAGTCTGGTTTGTTTTCAACTGATTCCGGTTCGTCTTCCAGTTCCCCATCGTCTCCATCTCCATCATCACCACCACCACAACCCCCCGGAAGGAGCTCATCTAATGACCTTGGAGCGATGAAGGTGAACCCAGGCGGAATGCCCGGCGACCTTTGCAGCAGGCAGGCTGGTGTGGAGACCCTGGAAGGGCCCTTGCCATTGAGGTTGGAGGCTGCAGCTTGTCAAAATCATGATGAGAATAAAAGAGTTGGGAAATTCAACAGTTGGGATATTGTTGAGGGAGGGGAGCAGCACAGACCTTAGAGTGAAGATCTCCCAAAACTTTGGTCAAAGAAAGAACACAGGAGGACATATCCTCCGTCATGTGTTTGAAAGGAATAGGGGAGGAGGCATCATTCCAAGGCGAGAGTACAGCTCGACCCCGGATGATTTCGGCTGGGGACAAGCGGGTTTTCCCCACAGGAGTTCCTTGTAGGTGGAACAATACCAGAGGCTCCACCCTAACCCAGGAAAGACCTGTATCAAGTCCATTTGGTAAGTTTACTTTTCAGACTCTGATCACCATGCTCCACGAGCCCTGCAGCCTGTGGGCAACAAGCACAATGAAGTTGGTGGTGGATCCCAAAATGAGACCATAATTCCTCATTAATATCTCCAATAAAATGGGGGGCATTGTCAGAACGTAGACAAAAGCAAATACCAAAGCAGGTAATAATCTCCTTGAGTAAAATATTTACAACAATTTTAGCAGTAGCATTGGAAGTGGGGTAAGCTTCAACCCATCATGGAAAAAAAATCAACACTGACCAAAATATACTTATAGTGCTGACAACTTTGCAACTCAATGAAGTTTTAAACATCTTGAAGTTGGCATTATTTTGTCAGAGGTCGACTCACACTTGTCAGAGAACATAGAACATAGAACGTACAGCACAGAACAGGCCCTTTGACCCACGATTTTGTGCCGAGATTTAATCCTAATGTAAAATATAGTAACAACCTACGCACCCCTCAACTCACTGCTATCCATGTGCATGTCCAGCAGTCGCTTAAATGTCCCCAAATGACTCTGCTTCCACCACTACCAGTGATAACGCATTCCATGCATTCACAACTCTCTGTGTAAAAAAAAACTACCTCTGACATCTCCTTTATACCTTCCTCCTAATATTTTCAAACTATGAGTTCTAATACCAGTCATTCCTGCCGTGGGAAAAAATTCTCTGGCTATTGACTCTATCTGTTCCTCTCATTATTTTGTACACCTCTGCCTGGTCACCTCTCTTCCTCCTTCTCTCCAGAGAGAAACGTCCGAGCCGACTCAACCATTCTACATAAAGCAAGCCCTCCAGTCCAAGCAGCATCCTGGTAACCTTCTTTGCACCCTCTCCCAAGCCTCTGTATCTTTCCTATAGTAGGACGACTAGAACTGGACACAATATTCCAAGTATTGCCTCACCAGGGACTTGTAGAGCTGTAGCAAAACCTCACGGCTCTTAAACTCTATCTCCCTGTTAATGAAGGCCAAAACACCATATGCTTTCTTAACAACCCTATCCACTTGTGTGGCAACTTTGAGGAATATATGTACTTGCACACCAAGATCCCTCTGTTGCTCCACCCTGCCAAGAATCCTGTCTTTAATCCTATATTCAGCATTCGAGTTCCACCATTCAAAATGCATCACTTCACATTTATCCAGGTTGAACGCAATCTGCCATTTCTCAGCCCAGCTCTGCATTCTATGTCGCGCTGCAGCCTGCATAGCCCTCTATACTATCAACGACACCTCCAAACTTTGTGTCATCTGCAAATTTACAAACCCCCCCCTCAACCTCCTCATCCAAGTCATTTATAAATACTACAAAGAGCAGAGGCCCAAGTACAGAGCCCTGCGAGATCCCACTTAACACTGTCGTCCAGGCAGAATACATTCCATCTACAGCCACTCTCGGCTTTCTGTCAGCCAGCCAATTCTGTATATACCTGTTTAATGCCTGGAAACAGAGTGTTGATGGAGGGTTGTCTGTGTATGTCTGATTAATGGTCGGTGATAGGGGGTGGTGCAGGATTGTGTGTGTTTTCTGTACATATCTGTTTAATGACAGGAGACTGACTGGTGTTGGTCAAAGGTTGTGTGTGTATTTCTGTGCATATCTGCTCAATGGAAGGAGAATAGGGTGGTGGAGGAGGGTTGTGTGTATGTGTGTGTTTCTGTGTATCTCTGTTTAATGGCAGGAGATAGGGTTATCGTGGAGGGGTGTGTGTGATCCTGTGTATATCTATTTAAGGGCTGGAGACAGGGTGGTGGTAGAGGGTTGTGCGTGTGTATTTCTGTGTATATCTGCTCAATGGCAGGAGAACAGGGTGGTGGTGGAGGGTTGTCTGTGTGTTTCTGTGTATATGTGCTTAATGGCAGGAGACAGAGTGGTGGTGTGTGTGATCCTGTGTATATCTATTTAAGGGCTGGAGACAGGGTGGTGGTAGAGGGTTGTGCGTGTGTATTTCTGTGTATATCTGCTCAATGGCAGGAGACAGAGTGGTGGTGTGTGTGTTTCTGTGTATATCTCTTCAATGGCAGGAGACAGGGTGGTCAAGGAGGGTTGTCTGTGTGTTCCTGCATATATCTGCTTAATGGCAGGAGGCACATTGTTCATGGAATATTGTGCGTGTGTGTGTGTGTTTCTGCGTATATCTATTTAATGGCAGGAGACAGGGTGGTGGTGGAGGGCTGTGTATGTATGTGCGTTTTTGTGTATATCTGTTGAAGGGCAGTAGGCAGGGCGTTTGTGGAAGGTTCTGTGTGTGTATTTCCGTGTATAACTGTTTGATGACAGGAGACAGGGTGGTCAAGGCGGTTTGAGTGAGTGTGCGTGTGTGTTTCTGTGTATATGTACTTAATGGCACAAGACAGTTTGGTGTATGTTATTGTGTATATCTGTCCAATGGCAGGAGGCAGGGTGTTCATGGAGTGTTGTGTGTGTGGGTGTTTCTGCGTATATCCTTTTAATGACAGGAGACAGGGTGGTGATGGAGGGTAGATGTCTGTGTTTCTGTGTCCAAGTGCTTACTTCTAGGAGACAGGGTTGTGGTGGAGGATTGTGTGTGTTTGTGTTTCTGTGTATATCTGTTAAATGGCAGGAGACAGAGTGTTGGTGGAGGGTTGTCTGTGTGTTTTTTTCTGAGTCTGTCTGTTTAATGCTGGTGTTAGGGTGGTGGTGAAGGGATGTGTATGTTTTTCTGTATTTATCTGCTCAATGACAGGAGGCAGACTGGTGGTGATGGAGGGTTTTGTGTGTGTCTGTTTCTGTGTATATCTGATTAATTGCAGGAAACAGGGTGGCGGTGGAGCGTTCTGCATGTATATGTGTTCCTGTGTGTATCTGTTTTCAGGGCTGGAGACAGTGTGGTGGTGGAGGGTTGTGTATGCATGTGCGTATATCTGTTTAAGGTCAGTAGGCAGGGTGTTCATAGACCATAGAACATAGATCATCACAGTGCAGTACAGGCCCTTCGGTCCTCGATGTTGCGCCGACCTGTCATATCAATCTGAAGCCCATCTAACCTACACTATTCCATGTACGTCCATATGCTTGTCCAATGATGACTTAAATGTACTTAAAGTTGGCGAATCTACTACCATGGCAGGCAAAGCATTCCACACCCTTATTACTCTCTGATTAAAGAAACTACCTCTGACATCTGTCCTATATCTGTCACCTCTCAATTTAAAGCTATGCCCCCCTCATGGTCGCCGTCACCATACTTGTAAAAAGGCTCTCCTTGTCCATCCTATCTAACCCTCTGATTAATTTATATGTCTCTATTAAGTCACCTCTCAACCTTCTTCTCTCCAACAAAAACAGCCTCAAGTCCCTCACACTTTCCTTGTAAGACCTTCCCTCCATACCAGGCAACATCCTGCTGAATCTCCTCTGCACCCTTTCCAAAGCTTCCACATCCTTTCTAATAATGCAGTGACCAGAACTGTACACAATACTCCTAGTGCGGCTGCACTAGTTTTGTACAGCTGTAGCATAACCTCATGGTTCTGGAACTCGATCCTTCTATTAATAAAAGCTAAAACACTGTATGCATTCTTAACAACACAGTCAACCTGGGTGGCAACTTTCAAGGATCTGTGTACCTGGACACCGAGATCTCTCTGCTCATCTACACTACCAAGAATCTTACCATTAGCCCAGTACTTTGCATTCCGGTTACTCCGACCAAAGTGAATCACCTCACACTTGTCCGCATTGAACTCCATTTTCCACCTCTCAGGCCAGCTTGCAGCTTATCTTTATCTCTCTGTACCCTATAACATCTTTCGTCACTATCCACAACTCCACCGACCTTGGTGTCATCTGCAAATTTACTAACCCACCCTTCTACTCCATCATCCAGGTCGTTTATAAAAATGACGAACAGCAGTGGACCCAACACCGACCCTTGCAGCACACCACTAGTGACTGGTCTCCAGGATGAACATTACCCATCAACCACCACCTTGTGTCTTCTTTCAGCAAGCCAATTATTAATCCAAACTGCTATAACTCCCACAATCCCATTCCTCCGCATTTTGTACAGTAGCCTCCTGTGGGGAATCTTGTCAAACGCGTTGCTGAAATCCATATACACCACATCAACCGGTTTACTCTCATCTACCTGTTTGGTCACCTTCTCAAAGAACTCAATACGGTTTGTGAGGCATGACCTAAACTTCACAAAACCGTGCTGACTATCCATAATCAAATTATTCTTTTCCAGATGATTATAAATCCTGTCTCTTATAACCTTTTCCAACACTTTACCAACAACTAAGTAAGGCTCACTGGTCTATAATTCCCAGGGTTGTCTCTACTCCCATTCTTGAACAGGGAACCACATTTGCTATCCTCCAGTCTTCTGGCACTATTCCTGTAGACAATAACGATTTAAATATCAATGGGAAAGGCTCGGCAATCTCCTCCCTGGCTTCCCAGAGGATCCTAGGATAAATCCCATCCGGCCCAGGGGACTTATCTACTTTCACACTACACAGGATTTCTAATATCTCTTCCTTGTGAACCTCAATCCCACCTAGTCTAGTTGTCTGGATCTCAGTATTCTCCTCGATAACATTGTCATTTTCTAGAGTGAAAACCGTCAAAAAATATGCATTTAGTGCTTCCACTATGTCCTCTAGGGCCAATCAAGGATATTAATGGGAAGTTGTGTGAGGAGTCATTCTTGTCATTCTTTTATTCCTTAAATACCTATAGAAAGCCGTAGTGTTTACCCTGATTCTATCCGCCAACAACTTCTCATGTCTCCTCCTGGCTCTTCTAAGCTCTCTCTTTCAGTCTTTCCTGGCTACCTTATAACGCTCAAGTGCCCTAACTGAGCCTTCACATCTCATCCTAACATAAGCCTCCCTCTTCCTCTTGACCAGAGATTCCACTTCCTTCATAACCACGGCTCCCGTGCTCTACAGCGTCCTCCCTGCTGACAGGTACATACTTACCTAGGACACTCTGGAGCTTTTCCTTGAATAAGCTCCACATTCCTGATATGCCCATCCTCTGCAGGTTCCTTTCCCATCCTATGCTTCCTAAATCTTGCCTAATCGCATCGTAACTGCCATTCCCCCAGCTGTAAATTTCGTGGAAGGTTGTGAATGTATTTCCGTGTATAACTGTTTGATGACAGGAGACAGGGTGGTCAAGGAGGTTTGAGTGAGTGAGTGTGTGTGCGAGTGTTTCTGTGTATATGTGGTTAATGTCACGAGACATTTTGGTGTGTGTGTGTGTTTTTGTGTATATCTGTCCAATGGCAGGAGGCAGGGTTTTCATGGAGTGTTGCGTGTGCTTGTGTGCGTGAGTTTCTGCGTATATCTGTTTCATGGCAGGAGACAGGATGGTGGTGGAGGGTAGATTGTCTGTGTTTCTGTGTCTATGTGCTAACTGGTAGGAGACAGGATGGTGGTGGAGGTAGAGTGAGTGTGTGTGTATCTGTTTAATGCCAGGAGACAGAGTGTTGGTTGGGGGTGGGGGACGGTGTCTGTGTGTGTGTTTTATTTTCTGTGTATGTCTGTTTAATGGTAGGTGATAGGATGGTGGTGCAGGGTTGTGTGTGTTTTTCTGTATATATCTGCTTAATGACAGGAGACAGACTGGTGGTGATGGAGGGTTGTGTGTGTGTGTGTTTCTGTGTATATTCGATTAATTGCAGGAAACAGGGTGATGGCGGAGGGTTGTGCGTGTGTTTCTGTGTATATCTGATTAACGGTAGGATACAGGGTGGTAGTCGACGGATGTGTGTGTGTTTGTGTGTATATCTGTTTAATGGCAGGAGACAGTGTGGTGGTGGAGTGTTGTGAGTTGGTTTCTGTGTCTATCTGTTTAATGTCAAGAGGCAGGCAAGTTGTGGTGGGTTGTGTGCGTGTGTTTCTGTGTATATCTATTTAAGGGCTAGAGACAGAGTGATGGTGGATGGTGCTTTGTGTATGTTTCTTTGTATAACTGTTTACTGGCAGATGGTATGTTGGTGGTGGAGGGTTGTGTGTGTGTTTCTGTGTATATGTGCTTAATGGCAGGAGACAGGGTGGTGGTGGAGGGTTGTGTATGTATGTGTGTTTCTTTGTATAACTGTTTAAGGTCAGCAGGCAGGGTGCTCGTGGAAGGTTGTACGTATGTTTCTGTGTATATCTGTTTACTGGCAGGAGATAGGGTGGTGGTCGAGAGGGGTGTGCGCGTGTTTCTGTGTATATCTGTTTAATTGCAGGAGACAAGCTGGTGGTGGAGGATGGTATGTGTTTGTTTCTGATTATATCTGTTTCATGGCAGGAGATGTGGTGGTGGTTGAGGGTTGTGCGTGTGCTTCTGTATATATCTGCTTAATGGCAGGCAACAAGATGTTGGTCGGGGGTTTTGTGTCTGTGTGCGCGTTTCTGTGTATATCTGTCTAATGGCAGAAAACAATGTGGTGGTTAACAGTTGTGTGTTTGTGTATTTCTACATAGATCTGTTTAATGGCAGGAGACAGGGTTGTGGTGTTGAAACGTGTTTGAGTTTCTGTTTACATCTGTTTAATCGCCGGAGAGTGTGCAATGGTGGAGGGTTGTGTGTGTGTTTATATGTATGTCTGATTAATGGCAGCAAACACTCTGGTGGTGGAGGGTTGAGTGTGTGTGTTTCTGTATATATCTATTGAATCGCAGGGCGGTAGTGGAGGGTTGTGTGTGTGTTTCTGTATATATCTATTGAATCGCAGGGTGGTAGTGGAGGGTTGTGTTTGTGTTTCTGTATATATCTATTGAATCGCAGGGTGGTAGTGGAGGGTTGTGTGTGTGTTTCTGTATATATCTATTGAATCGCAGGGTGGTAGTGGAGGGTTGTGTGTGTGTTTCTGTATATATCTATTGAATCGCAGGGTGGTAGTGGAGGGTTGTGTGTGTGTTTCTGTGTATATCTATTGAATTGCAGGGTGGTAGTGGAGGGTTGTGTGTGTGTTTCTGTATATATCTATTGAATTGCAGGGTGGTAGTGGAGGGTTGTGTGTGTGTTTCTGTGTATATCTATTGAATCGCAGGGTGGTAGTGGAGGGTTGTGTGTGTGTTTCTGTATATATCTATTGAATTGCAGGGTGGTAGTGGAGGGTTGTGTGTGTGTTTCTGTATATATCTATTGAATTGCAGGGTGGTAGTGGAGGGTTGTGTGTGTGTTTCTGTATATATCTATTGAATCGCAGGGTGGTAGTGGAGGGTTGTGTGTGTGTTTCTCTATATATCTATTGAATTGCAGGGTGGTAGTGGAGGGTTGTGTGTGTGTTTCTGTATATATCTATTGAATCGCAGGGTGGTAGTGGAGGGTTGTGTGTGTGTTTCTGTATATATCTATTGAATCGCAGGGTGGTAGTGGAGGGTTGTGTGTGTGTTTCTGTATATATCTATTGAATTGCAGGGTGGTAGTGGAGGGTTGTGTGTGTGTTTCTGTATATATCTATTGAATTGCAGGGTGGTAGTGGAGGGTTGTGTGTGTGTTTCTCTATATATCTATTGAATCGCAGGGTGGTAGTGGAGGGTTGTGTGTGTGTTTCTGTATATATCTATTGAATTGCAGGGTGGTAGTGGAGGGTTGTGTGTGTGTTTCTGTATATATCTATTGAATCGCAGGGTGGTAGTGGAGGGTTGTGTGTGTGTTTCTGTATATATCTATTGAATCGCAGGGTGGTAGTGGAGGGTTGTGTGTGTGTTTCTGTGTATATCTATTGAATCGCAGGGTGGTAGTGGAGGGTTGTGTGTGTGTTTCTGTGTATATCTATTGAATCGCAGGGTGGTAGTGGAGGGTTGTGTGTGTGTTTCTGTATATATCTATTGAATCGCAGGGTGGTAGTGGAGGGTTGTGTGTGTGTTTCTGTATATATCTATTGAATTGCAGGGTGGTAGTGGAGGGTTGTGTGTGTGTTTCTGTATATATCTATTGAATTGCAGGGTGGTAGTGGAGGGTTGTGTGTGTGTTTCTGTATATATCTATTGAATTGCAGGGTGGTAGTGGAGGGTTGTGTGTGTGTTTCTGTGTATATCTATTGAATTGCAGGGTGGTAGTGGAGGGTTGTGTGTGTGTTTCTGTATATATCTATTGAATTGCAGGGTGGTAGTGGAGGGTTGTGTGTGTGTTTCTGTATATATCTATTGAATTGCAGGGTGGTAGTGGAGGGTTGTGTGTGTGTTTCTGTGTATATCTATTGAATCGCAGGGTGGTAGTGGAGGGTTGTGTGTGTGTTTCTGTATATATCTATTGAATTGCAGGGTGGTAGTGGAGGGTTGTGTGTGTGTTTCTGTATATATCTATTGAATTGCAGGGTGGTAGTGGAGGGTTGTGTGTGTGTTTCTGTATATATCTATTGAATCGCAGGGTGGTAGTGGAGGGTTGTGTGTGTGTTTCTGTATATATCTATTGAATCGCAGGGTGGTAGTGGAGGGTTGTGTGTGTGTTTCTGTATATATCTATTGAATCGCAGGGTGGTAGTGGAGGGTTGTGTGTGTGTTTCTGTATATATCTATTGAATCGCAGGGTGGTAGTGGAGGGTTGTGTGTGTGTTTCTGTATATATCTATTGAATCGCAGGGTGGTAGTGGAGGGTTGTGTGTGTGTTTCTGTATATATCTATTGAATTGCAGGGTGGTAGTGGAGGGTTGTGTGTGTGTTTCTGTATATATCTATTGAATCGCAGGGTGGTAGTGGAGGGTTGTGTGTGTGTTTCTGTATATATCTATTGAATCGCAGGGTGGTAGTGGAGGGTTGTGTGTGTGTTTCTGTGTATATCTATTGAATCGCAGGGTGGTAGTGGAGGGTTGTGTGTGTGTTTCTGTATATATCTATTGAATCGCAGGGTGGTAGTGGAGGGTTGTGTGTGTGTTTCTGTATATATCTATTGAATTGCAGGGTGGTAGTGGAGGGTTGTGTGTGTGTTTCTGTATATATCTATTGAATTGCAGGGTGGTAGTGGAGGGTTGTGTGTGTGTTTCTGTATATATCTATTGATTCGCAGGGTGGTAGTGGAGGGTTGAGTGTGTGTGTTTCTGTATATATCTATTGAATTGCAGGGTGGTAGTGGAGGGTTGTGTGTGTGTTTCTGTATATATCTATTGAATCGCAGGGTGGTAGTGGAGGGTTGTGTGTGTGTTTCTGTATATATCTATTGAATCGCAGGGTGGTAGTGGAGGATTGAGTGTGTGTGTTTCTGTATATATCTATTGAATTGCAGGGTGGTAGTGGAGGGTTGTGTGTGTGTTTCTGTATATATCTATTGAATCGCAGGGTGGTAGTGGAGGGTTGTGTGTGTGTTTCTGTATATATCTATTGAATTGCAGGGTGGTAGTGGAGGGTTGTGTGTGTGTTTCTGTATATATCTATTGAATCGCAGGGTGGTAGTGGAGGGTTGTGTGTGTGTTTCTGTATATATCTTGAATTGCAGGGTGGTAGTGGAGGGTTGTGTGTGTGTTTCTGTATATATCTATTGAATCGCAGGGTGGTAGTGGAGGGTTGTGTGTGTGTTTCTGTATATATCTATTGAATCGCAGGGTGGTAGTGGAGAGTTGTGTGTGTGTGTTTCTGTATATATCTATTGAATCGCAGGGTGGTAGTGGAGGGTTGTGTGTGTGTTTCTGTGTATATCTATTGAATCGCAGGGTGGTAGTGGAGGGTTGTGTGTGTGTTTCTGTATATATCTATTGAATTGCAGGGTGGTAGTGGAGGGTTGTGTGTGTGTTTCTGTATATATCTATTGAATCGCAGGGTGGTAGTGGAGGGTTGAGTGTGTGTGTTTCTGTATATATCTATTGAATTGCAGGGTGGTAGTGGAGGGTTGTGTGTGTGTTTCTGTATATATCTATTGAATCGCAGGGTGGTAGTGGAGGGTTGTGTGTGTGTTTCTGTATATATCTATTGAATCGCAGGGTGGTAGTGGAGGATTGAGTGTGTGTGTTTCTGTATATATCTATTGAATTGCAGGGTGGTAGTGGAGGGTTGTGTGTGTGTTTCTGTATATATCTATTGAATCGCAGGGTGGTAGTGGAGGGTTGTGTGTGTGTTTCTCTATATATCTATTGAATTGCAGGGTGGTAGTGGAGGGTTGTGTGTGTGTTTCTGTATATATCTATTGAATCGCAGGGTGGTAGTGGAGGGTTGTGTGTGTGTTTCTGTATATATCTTGAATTGCAGGGTGGTAGTGGAGGGTTGTGTGTGTGTTTCTGTATATATCTATTGAATCGCAGGGTGGTAGTGGAGGGTTGTGTGTGTGTTTCTGTATATATCTATTGAATCGCAGGGTGGTAGTGGAGAGTTGTGTGTGTGTGTTTCTGTATATATCTATTGAATCGCAGGGTGGTAGTGGAGGGTTGTGTGTGTGTTTCTGTGTATATCTATTGAATCGCAGGGTGGTAGTGGAGGGTTGTGTGTGTGTTTCTGTATATATCTATTGAATTGCAGGGTGGTAGTGGAGGGTTGTGTGTGTGTTTCTGTATATATCTATTGAATTGCAGGGTGGTAGTGGAGGGTTGTGTGTGTGTTTCTCTATATATCTATTGAATCGCAGGGTGGTAGTGGAGGGTTGAGTGTGTGTGTTTCTGTATATATCTATTGAATTGCAGGGTGGTAGTGGAGGGTTGTGTGTGTGTTTCTGTATATACCTATTGAATCGCAGGGTGGTAGTGGAGGGTGGTGTGTGTGTTTCTGTGTATATCTATTGAATTGCAGGGTGGTAGTGGAGGGTTGTGTGTGTGTTTCTGTATATATCTATTGAATTGCAGGGTGGTAGTGGAGGGTTGTGTGTGTGTTTCTGTGTATATCTATTGAATCGCAGGGTGGTAGTGGAGGGTTGTGTGTGTGTTTCTGTATATACCTATTGAATCGCAGGGTGGTAGTGGAGGGTTGTGTGTGTGTTTCTGTATATATCTATTGAATTGCAGGGTGGTAGTGGAGGGTTGTGTGTGTGTTTCTGTGTATATCTATTGAATCGCAGGGTGGTAGTGGAGGGTTGTGTGTGTGTTTCTGTATATATCTATTGAATTGCAGGGTGGTAGTGGAGGGTTGTGTGTGTGTTTCTGTATATATCTATTGAATCGCAGGGTGGTAGTGGAGGATTGAGTGTGTGTTTCTGTATATATCTATTGAATCGCAGGGTGGTAGTGGAGGGTTGTGTGTGTGTTTCTGTATATATCTATTGAATTGCAGGGTGGTAGTGGAGGGTTGTGTGTGTGTTTCTGTATATATCTATTGAATTGCAGAGTGGTAGTGGAGGGTTGTGTGTGTGTTTCTGTGTACATCTGATCATCGGCAGAAAACAACTTGGTGGTGTAGTGTCGTGTGTGTGTTTCTGTGTATCGCTGTTTAATTTCAGGAGACAGGGTTGTGGTGGAGGGTGGTGTGTGTGTGTTTCTGCGTATATCTGTTTAATGATAGGCGAGAGGGTGGTCGTGGTGGTGTGTGTGTGTTTTTGTGTATATCTGTTTAATGACAGGAGACAGGGTTGTGGTGGAGGGTGGTGTGTGTGTGTTTCTGCGTATATCTGTTTAATGATAGGCGAGAGGGTGGTCGTGGTGGGATGTGTGTGTGTTTTTGTGTATGTCTGTTTAATGACAGGAGACAGTGTGGTGGTGGAGGGTGGTGTGTGTGTGTTTCTGCGTATATCTGTTTAATGATAGGCGAGGGGGTGGTCGTGGTGGTGTGTGTGTTTTTGTGTATATCTGTTTAATGACAGGAGACAGGGTGGTGGTGGAGGGTTGTCTGGATGGTTCTGTAAATATCTGTTTAATTGCAGGAGACAGGGTGGTTTTGGAGGTTGGTGAGTGTGTGTTTCTGTATATCACTGTTTAATGAATGTAGACAGGGTGGTTGTGGAGGGTTGTGTGTGTGTTTCTGTGTATATCTGTTTAATGACAGGAAACAAATTGGTGGTCAATGGTTGTGTACGCGTGTGTGTTTCTCTGTATATCTGTTTAATGGCAGAAAACAATGTGATAGTGAAGGGCTGTGTGTGTGTTTCTGTGTATGTCTGTTTAATGGCAGGAGACAGGGTCATGCTGAAGATATGCGCTTATGTTTCTGTATATATCTGTTTAATAGCAGAGGACAGGGTGGTGGAGGAGGATGATGTGTGTGTGTTTGTGTGTATATATGTTTAATTGCAGGAGACAGTGTGGTGTTGGAGGAATGGGTGTGCGCGTTTTTGTGTATATCTGTTTAATGACAGGAGACCGGGTGGTGATGGAGAGTTGTCTGTATGTTTCTGTAAATATCTGTTTAACTGCTTAATGACAGGAAACAAATTTCTGTTCAAGGGTTGTGTGTGTGTGTGTGTGTATGTTTCTGTATATGTTTGTTTAATGGCAGGAGACAGGGTGTTGGTGTCGAGATGTGTGTGTTTCTGTTTATATCTGTTTAATCACCGGAAAGTGTGTGATTGGGGAGGAGTGTGTGTGTGTGTGTGTATCTGATTAATGGCAGCAAACAGGATGTTGATCAAGGGTTCTGTATGTGTGTGTGTTTCTGTGTATATCTGTGTATATCGGGGCGGTACGGTGGCGCAGTGGTTAGCACTGCTGCCTCACAGCGCCAGAGACCCGGGTTCAATTCCCGACTCAGGCGACTGACTGTGTGGAGTTTGCACATTCTCCCCGTGTCTGCGTGGGTTTCCTCCGGGTGCTCCGGTTTCCTCCCACAGTCACAAAGATGTGCGGGTCAGGTGAATTGGCCATGCTAAATTGCCTGTAGTGTTAGGTTAAAGGGGTAAATGTAGGGGTATGGGTGGGTTGCGCTTCAGCGGGTCGGTGTGGACTTGTTGGGCCGAAGGGCCTGTTTCCACACTGTAAGTAATCTAATCTAAGTAATCTAATCTAATCTGTTTCATGGCAGGTGACTGGCTGGTGGTTGATGGTTTTCTGTGCGTATTTCTGTGCATATCTGCTCATTGGCACGAGAACTGTGTGTGTGTGTTTCTGTGCACTTCTGTTTAATGCCAGGAGACAGAGTGTTGGTGGTGGGTTATCTGTGTGTGTTTTTTTTTCTGTGCATGTCTGTTTAATGGTAGTTTGAGGGCGGCACGGTGGCACAGTGGTTAGCACTGCTGCCTCACAGCGCCAGAGACCCGGTTCAATTCCCGCCTCAGGCGACTCTCTGTGTGGAGTTTGTATGTTCTCCCCGTGTCTGCGTGGGTTTCCTCCGGGTGCTCCGGTTTCCTCCCACAGTCCAAAAATGTGCAGGTTAAGTGAATTGGCCAAGGTAAATTGTCCGTAGTGTTAGGTGAAGGGGTAAATGTAGGCAAATGGGTCTGGGTAGGTTGCGCTTCGGCGGGTCGGTGTGGACTTGTTGGGTCGAAGAGCCTGTTTCCACACTGTAAGTAATCTTGATAGGGTGGTGCAGGGTTGTGTGCGTTTTTCTGTATACATCTGTTTAATGACAGGAGACAGACTGGTGTTCGTGGTGCATTGTGTAAGTTTATGTTTCTGTGTATATCTAATTAATGCAGGAAACAGGGCGGTGGTGGAGGGTTCTGCATGTGTCTGTGTTTCAGTGTATATCAGTTTAAGGGCATTTGACAGGGTGGAGGTCGAGGGTTGTGTGCATGTATTTCTGTTTATATCTGCTCAATGGCAGGAGAATAGGGTGGTGTTGGAGGGTTGTGTATGCGTTTCTGTGCATAACTGTTTATGACTTGAGACAGAGTGGTGCTGAAGATATGCGTGCATGTTTCTGTCTATATCTGTTTATTTGCAGAGACAGGGTGGTGGAGGATGATGATGTGTGTGTTTCTGTGTATATATGTTTAATTGCAGGAGACAGGGAGGTGGTGGAGGGATTTGTGTATGTGTTGCTGTGTATATCTGTTTATGGGTAGGAGACAGGGTGATGGAGGAGGATGATATGTGTGTTTCTGTGTATATCTGTATAATGGCAGGAGAAAGGGTGGTGGTTGATGGTTGTATGTATGTATTTCTGCATATATCTGCTCAATGGCAAGAGAACAAGGTGGTGCTGGAGGTTTCTGCGTAGGCAGGATCTTCGTGGAAGGAGGCAGAGTGGTGTTGGAGGATTGTGTGTGTACCTGTTTAATAGCAGGAGACAGGGTGTTCATGGAGTGTTGTGTGTATGTGTTTCTGTATACATCTATTTAAGGGCTGGAGACAGGGTGGTGGAGGAGGGTAGTGTGTGCGTTTTACTGTGTATAACTGTTTAATGACAGGAGACAGAGTGGTGCTGGAAATATGTGTGTATGTTTCTGTCTATATCTGTTTAATTGCAGGACACAGTGATGGAGGAGGGTGGTGTGTGATTATGTATGTTTTTGCGTATATCTATTTAATGGCAAGAGACAGTGTGGTAGTGAAATGTAGAATGTCTGCGCTTCTCTGTCTATGTGCTTACTGGCAGGAGACAGGGTGGTGGTGGAGGGTTGTATATTTATGAGCGTTTCTGTGAATATCTGTTTAATGGCACTAGGCAGGGTGTACATGGAAGGTTGTGTATGTGTTTCTGTGTATATCTGTTTAATGGCAGGGTTCAGGGTAGTGGTCGAGTGTTTGTGTGTATTTGTTTCTGTGTATATCTATTTAATGACAGGAGACAGGGTGGTGGTCGAAGATTGTGTGTGCATTTCTGTGTATATATGCTCAATGGCAGGAGGCAGGGTGGTGATGGAGGGTTGTGTGTGTGTTTCTGTGTATATCTATTTAAGTGCTGGCGACAGGTGGTGGTGGAGATATATGTGTGTGTTTCATTGCATATCTGCTTAATGACAGGAGACAAGGTGGTGGTAGAGCGATGTATCGATCTGTGTTTCTGTGTATATCCATTTAATGGCAGGAGACAGGTTGGTGGTGGAGGGAGTATATGTGTGTTTCTGTGTATATCTGTTTAATTGCAGGAGACAGGGTAGTGGTGGAGAGTTGGATGTGTGTGTGTGTGTTTCAGTGCATATCTGTTTAATGACAGGGGACAGGGCAGTGGTGGAGGGTGGTGTGTCCACGTTTCTGTGTATATCTGTTTAATTGTAGAAGACAGGGTGGTGATGGAGGGTTGTCTGCATGTTTCTGTAAATTTCCGCTTAATAGCGGGAAACAGTGTGGTGGTGGAGGATGGTGAGTATGTGTTTCTGTGTATAACTGTTTAATGGCCGGAGACAGGGTGGTGAATGGAGTTTTGTGAATGTATTTCTGTCTGTATCAGTTTAATTGCAAGAGACAGGGTGGTCGTGGAGGATTGTTTGTGTGTTTCTGTGTATATCTGCTTAATGACAGGAAACAAATTGGGTGTCAAGAGTTGTGCGTGCGTGTGTGTGCGTTCCTGTGTATATCTGTTTAATGGCAGAAAGCAATGTGGTGGTGAAGGGTTGTGTGTGCGTTTCTGTGTGTGTCTGTTTAATGGCAGGGGACAGGCTGATGGTGTCGAAATGTTGTGTGTTTCTATTTATACCTGTTAATTGCCGGAGAGTGTGTGATGGTGGTCCATTGTGTGTGTGAATGTGTGTGTGTGTGTTTCAGTGCATATCTGTTTAATGGCAGGGTACAGGGCGGTGATGGAGGGTTGTATGTGCGTGTTTCTGTATATATCTGTTTAATCATAGGAGACAGGGCGGTGGTGGAGGGTTGTGTGCGCGTGTTTCTGTGTATACCTGTTTAATCGTAGGAGACAGGATGATGATGGAGGGTTGTGTGTGTTTGTGTTCCTGTGTATATCTGTTTAATGACAGGAGACAGGGTACTGGTTGAGGGTTGTCTGCACATTTCTGTAAATTTCTGTTTAATAGCAGGAGACAGCATGGTGGGTGAGGATGGTGAGTGTGTGTTTCTGTCTGTATCTCTTTAATTGTATGTGGCAGGGTTTTCGTTGAGGGTTGTGTGCGTGTTTCTGTGCATATCTGTTTAATGGAAGGAGGCGGAGGTGGTTTCGTTTTTTGTGTGTTTCTGTGTATATCTCTTTATTGACAGGAGGCAGGGTGTTAGTGGAGGGTTGAGTGTGTGTGTTTCTGTGTATATCTGCTTAATAGCGGGAGACAGCGTGTTGGTGGAGGGTTGTGTTGTGTTTTTCAGTGTATATCTGATTAATTGCAGGAAACAGGGTGTGGTGGAGGGTTTTGTGTGTGTGTTTCTGTGTATATCTATTTAATGGAAGGTAACAGCGTGATGGTGGAGGGTTGTGTGTGTGTTTCTGAATATATTTGCTTAATGGCAGGAGACAGGGTGGTGGTGGAAGGTTGTGTGCTTGTGTTTCTGTCTATATCAGTTTAATAACAGGAGACAGGTATTGGTGCAGGTTGGTGTGTATGTGTTTCTGCATATCCCTGTTTAATGATGGGAGGCAGGGCTGTGGTGGAGGGTTGTGTGTGTGTTTCTGTGTATGTCTGTTTAATGGCAGGAAACAAATTGGGTGTCAAGGGTTGTGTGCGTGCGTGTTTGTGTGTGTGTGTGCGTGTGTTTCTGTGTATGTCTGTTTAATGGCAGGAAACAAATTGGGTGTCAAGGGTTGTGTGCGAGCGTGTTTGTGTGTGTGTATGCGTGTGTTTCTGTGTATATCTGCTTAATAGCGGGAGACAACGTGGTGGTGGAGGGTTGTGTTGTGTGTTTCAGTGTATAGCTGAAAAATGTGTTGCTGGAAAAGCGCAGCAGGTCAGGCAGCATCCAAGGAGCAGGAGAATCGACGTTTCGGGCATAAGCCCTTCTTCATGAATGAGGGGGGTTCGCCAAGCAGGCTAAGATAAAAGGTAGGGAGGAGGGACTTGGGGGAGGAGCGTTGGGAATGCGATAGGTGGAGGGAGGTTAATGTGAGGGTGATAGGCCGGAGAGGGGGTGGGGACGGAGAGATCGGGAAGAAGATTGCAGGTCAAGAAGGTGGTGCTGAGTCCGAGGTTTGGGACTGGGATAAGGTGGGGGAAGGTGAAATGAGAAAGCTGGAGAAATCTGCATTCATTCCTTGTGGTTGGAGGGTTCCGAGATGGAAAATGAGACGCTCTTCCTCCAGGCGTCGTGTTGCTATAGTCTGGCGATATCCCCAGATGAACAATGAACTTCTTTATTTGCTTGGCTATGGTTTCCAGCTTAAATGGCTATTATCTGTAATCTGCAATATTAGGGCAAGCAATCTTGCAGAAACACTCTGCACTATGAGGGATCTCGAATAGATATCAATACTGAACACCAGAGATGAGGAAAGAGCACAATTTCTGGCCAAAAACACTGGCCACTATTTCCAACCTCTCACATGTGGCTTCCCCCTTCCTGAAATTATTAAGTGATACAAGGCATCGGTTTACTTTCCAGCCTCTCCTTACTCTCTCGTCCCTCTGCTTGCACAAAACAAATCAAGCTTTTGGTCTTTGGGAAACTGAAGACCTGTGTTTGTAGGCCTCCTGGAGAGGGGAGGGTCTTTTAAACCTGAAGCAGGAGGGTGAGAGGGCAGTAATATCACTCACTGGGCTGAGGTGTGGCAGCTTGAGTTTAACTTGGATAAATGCGAGGTATTGCATTTTGGCAAAATAAAAAGCGGGGGGGGGGGGCATATACAATTAATAGTAGTGCATTGGTAATGTTGTAGAAAAGAGGGACCCACAGGTGCAGATCAAATTCACAGAGGTTTGTGGCACTTATAGACAAGGTGTTTAAGGTTACTTCTTTGCTCAGACTTTTGTGGTTAGAAGTTGAGAAGTCATGCTGAGATTGTGCAGGACATGGATGAAGCCTCTTCTGCAATACTGTGTACAGTTCTGTTATTGGAAGGAGATTATTAAGCAGAAGAGGGTTCAGAAAAGATATACCAGGATGTCGCCAGGAACACCTCATCTTCTGCCTCGGGAGCCGACAAACACACAGCATGAACATTGAACTCACTAATTTGCAAATCTCCCCTCGACGACACAGATCCCAGATCCAACCTTCCGACTCATATCCGCCCTCTCGTGGGAACCTACCTGTCCATCTTCCTTTCCACCGATCCACTCCAACTCCACACCGACCTATAACTATCACCTTTTAGCTTCGCCCACCTATCATCAACCTTGCCCCCAGCCTCACCCCCACCACCCATTTATTTGTCACCCCTTTTTTCCTTCACAGTTCTGAAGAAGGGCCCTGCCTGGAACGTTGACTCTCTTGCTCCTCGGATGCTGCCTGACATACTGTGCCTTTTCCACTATCATGCTTTATCTACATTTAATTCTCCAACATCTGCAGTCTTCATTGTCTCTTAGGTACACTTCTCTGTTAACCCCACTTGTCTGTTATAACCCCACGCTCTCTTAGTTATATATTCTCTCCATATCATGGCCTATAATCTCTAACTGATATTGTCATGCCTCAGCAGTAGTTACAGGGTCTATGTTTCCATTTATACGCAGAGAAGCATGTTGGTGTTCCGATAAACCTCTGGCATTACTTCCATATCCAATGCAGACTGAATGGTTACACAATTAATCTACCAGACTCAACATTCGTTCCTTCAGTCACACTCGCATATCCAATCCAGACTGTGTAAATGTTAATCATTATTTTGAATTTTAATAAAACAGTATTGAATTGAAAAGCGTTGGCTGCAGCTATTTGTTCAGTGACTGTGATTAATGTCAGTCTCCGTGGATCCTAAATGCGTCACTGGAGGGCTTGCCTCTTTTATGAATTAAGGATTCAGTTCAGTGTGTTATCCCATAGTATGAGTGGGAGCATCGCTGACAGTACTAACAGGGATCAGCAGCGCCAGAGAGACAGGGAGGAGAGATCAGAATCTGAGAACACTAGACTGGAATGATCCAACATGGACAGGAGTTTATCCAGTAGTCTTTACTGGCTTTCCCAACCTTGGATATCATTAGTATGGAGGATCTATGATGTACTGCTTGTTATTAAAGCTGGTTACTATCCCATCCTCGCTATAGTTGGTGTTCCTGGTAAGCCATTCTAACTAGGAGAAAGTGAGGACTGCAGATGCTGGAGATCAGAGCTGAAAATGTGTTGCTGGAAAAGCGCAGCAGGTCAGGCAGCATCCAAGGAGCAGGAGAATCGACGTCTCGGGCATGAGCTTGAAGAAGGGCTCATGCCCGAAACGTCGACTCTCTTGCTCATTGGATGCTGCCTGACCTGCTGCACTTTTCCAGCAACACATTTTCAAGTCATTCTAACTGTCTATTAAAGCAGGTTAAACTGAATTGTTGTTCATGTTACTAAAATTAGGAATGGTGGAAGTCATCGTTTTCAGCTCCAATGAAAAATTTCATTCCTTAGAAATTGTAATGAACAAATTACTACTTTCAAATGACTCACCAATATGCGAGGAGAAACTCTAAAACTCCATAATCCTTCTATTCCTGCACAGATCTATACCTCCATATCCTCCCCACTCGCTAATTCAGTCCAATACCACCATCATGATACATCAACTCCTCCTCAGCCACAGTGCACCTTCTGAGTAAACCATCATTTGAGCCTCTGTTAAATTTGGAATCACCTGTTTCAAGCTCCTTCTAACCACATGTCAATCACAAAATAATTGCATTTGAAATGTTTAAATTGTTCTCTGCACAGAAACTGTCTGACAGGAAGATAATGCATCGTGCTCAAGTCCTTGACTCATGATCTAGAGCCACAGAATAATAATAAGTTAATATGGAGGAAATTGGTGGCATTGAAGTGAAATTACCATTGTTAAGTATAAAGAGCCCATCTGTTTGCCTCATGTCCTTTAGTGAAGGTCATCCTTCCCTCATCAGGTCTCTGTGTGACTGCAAACCCACAGGAATGTGTTTTACTTTTTACTGTCCTGTGGAAAAGCTGAACCAGCCAGTTAAAGATCGGCATAACATGCTGGCCTGACCTGTGAGGGAAGAACAAAAGGAAAGATAGCTCCCTTCCTCTGCCTGTTTCCCATATTCCTACAGCTCATTTCCATTCAGGTGGCTGACCATTCCTTATTTCAAGTGCATTCTTTCTTAGTCTTTCCCTGAGTGTGATGTTCATCTCCCGTAGCAACTCTGCTGTTGGCTTTGTTGATGCTCACATATAGATGTAAGGAGCTTTTAAATTCCACGTCAGGCGCAGTGTAGCGAGAAGAAAAGGCTTTTTACGCCATAGGAAAGAAACGGAGATGTCTCAGTGAGGAAAAGGAATTATTCTGATCAACCTGAGAGTGTTGTTGAGACAGTCTTTGGGACATTGTGGACAGATTTCCTTTCCTTTATAAGAAATAATCGCTCTGCCACAGAGAGAGTGCAAAGGTTTTTCACCAGACTAATCCCTGGGATAGTGGTAACATGAGGGGTGAATGAAGATTAATCTTTAGCGCTGTGAGAGAATAAAAGATGATTGCACTGAAACTTAAGGGGAATGGACAGTCTCTCATGGTGTTCTAAACAGACATTGATACGGTGATAAAATCCATGTCTTGTTTTTACTCGAGTTACAAGAGCCTCTGAGGACGTTCCCCTCATTCCACCCCTACTGCCTATATCGAGAGAGAGAGAGAAATAGAGAGAGAGAGAGAGAGAAATAGAGTGAGAGAGAGAGAGAGTCAGACATTGAATATAGTGTGTGATCCTACACCGAATACCACGTTATCCTAACTCCTGACAGCAGCGACAATATCTTGATTCTAAAACAGTTAACAATTCCCATCATCTTCTGACCTCCATGGAGAACATGGGTCTGTCTACTCAGAAATGGAAGATGCCTCTTTGAGACTTGATGCATAACATCTGGCTTCCATCCTCACTGCCAGCAAACCACTTTAAAGTAGCAGACGTTCCACCATCAATGGACCCACGAGGAACCTCCATTTGTTTGTCATATTGGAGCATCAGTGACACCCTCCTGTTCATGTATAACTATTCAATGGGGCTGAATGGCCTCCTCCAAGTCCCATGGAACAGGTTCAAGACTCTGATTGGGCACTACCTGATCCTGTTTAACAGCTCGATGTACTGACCAGACCCCTTCTCTTCCTGTAGAACAAGCAGAAGTATTGAATGTCCGTCCCTCTTTGTGTTCAGTAGTTTCATTGGGCTGAATGGTTTCCACGTATCTGTATGCAACTAGCTTGAGATGTTGAATGAGCTCCTCTTTTAACTGTGACTGAGAAGATTTTCGGCCCCAACCACAAGACCCCAGCCAGTGGGGAGGGGACACGTGATTCCCATTAAGCTCAAATAAGATGGCGCTTCAGGTGCCATTCTCAGTCAAATACTGCCTTGATATCAAGGCTCTTCACTCTTTGCTGAGCCCCTGTGTTCCCCTCTTGTTCATATCAATAGGTGACGGTGTCTGTGTGGGGAGTGTTTTCCTCTCACAGAGGGTAGTGAATGTCAGGAATTATCTTGTCTCGAGAGCTAGGGGAGCTACATCACGGAAAGTATTTAAAAAGGTGGTAGATTGATTTTTGATCTGCCAGAGAATGAAAGAGTGTGAAGAATTGGACATGAAAGATGAGTTAATACGAACAGTAGTTTGGCCATGATCGTATACAATGTCTTGACTATCCGAACGACATGATCCTGTTCCTTATGTTCTTATATTCTGTAATTACAAAGCTAATGGTTGTAATTTTCCTGCACGTTCTGTTATCGAATGTTCCAATCAGAGATGAGTCATCACTTAGTGAGGTCTGGGGGCTGAATTCACAATGAGTCTGAGTCTATATCATTACCAATAAATGAAGCGCAAGTTGCAGAGAGGAGACACTCTGTAAAGAGACCAGAGCTGTTTTCGAACCCAGCCTGGGTTTCGAAGTAACATTTTCCAACCCACACCAAACTGTGTGACAGCTTGGAGGGAATGAATGAGATCCTGTGTTAGGTGCACCAGGTATTTGGAGCAAGATGCTCCCGTCAGCACCAGTGCAAGAGGTTTGAGGGGCTGAATTGAACATAGGAACATAGGACTGAGGTGCAGGAGTGGGTCATTAGACACGTTGTCACTGCTCCACAAGGCACTAAAATCGTAGCTGCTCT